>NC_060121.1:420617551-420920581 GCF_021461395.2 Schistocerca americana | reverse complement strand
TTACACCGGTTCCCAGAACTCCTAACGATAGAAATTGACCGTGTATATTGTATTACAGGCACAGACCCTTTGACTGTTCACTTACGTCACTAAACCTGCCCAAAGATGTAAACAACTATACATGAATAGCACCTATTAGACGGAGTGGGTCTGACAGCCGATCAATTCCAGCCATTCCACCAGGAAGGAGGTACAAGGCTCATGTTGTCTGTAGTTGAACCATGCCCAGACAGTCAATACTGTGGTTTGATCGCACCTGCATTGTTACTTCATGCCAGGAAGGACTCTCAACAACGGAAGTGTCCAGGCATTTTGGAATGAACCAAAGTGGTGATGTTCTGACATGGAGGAGATACAGAAAGACACGAACTGTCGGCGACATGCCTCACTCAGGCCGCCCAACGGATACTACTGCAGTGGATGATTTGTTGGTTGGTTTAAAAGACGGGGGAAGGGACCAAACTACAAGGTCATCGGTCCCTTGTTCCTAATAAAATAATTCCACAAATGTGAGAATAAAAGAGACGAGTCACATAACACAAAACGGAAAGAAAGGAAAGACCACAAGAACGAAGGAAAGGCAACGAACACTAAAAGGAACAAAAGAAGACAAGAAAACAACAGAGAGATGCAAGAAACAGTTAGATGAGAGTAAAACAAAGAAGCAGATTACAGTGGCTGGCCAACCATGAAAATAAAAAGGAAAAGCCAGGCACCATGCAACACATCAAAACCTCTACCCTAAAAGTACTAGGGTGGAGGACACAGAGGGACAAAGAACATGTACTAAAAGTAAGATTGAAAAATAAAACCCACCCTCACGGATGAAACATAAAACCAAATCAGCCAATGAGGCGTTGTCTGCTAAAATCAACGATAATGAGTCTGGCAACCGAAGGCAAAATCGCAAGGCAGCCGAAGGACAGAGCTGAAGAATATGTGCCACTGCAAACCAGGCACTGCAATGACACTAAGGTGGGTCTTCACGGTGCAGGAGGTAGGTGTGGGTTGCCCAGACACGACCAATGCAGAGCTGGCAGAGAACCACGGAGTCCCTGCGAGAGGCCCTCATCGAGGACTTCCACAGATTTGTGGTCCCCTTAATGGCTCGCAGTTTGTTGTGCATACTGAGATTTTGCCATTCTGTCTCCCAAAGCTAAAAAAACCTCGTGGAGTAATAACAAACGGTGGTCAGTTGTGGGGATGCCGATCTCCAGAAGTGGTTTCCGTACAGCCTGTTTGGCCGGCCTATCAGCAAGTTCATTTCCTGGGAGTCCGACGTGACCAGGGGTCCAGACGAACACCACTGAACGACTGGATCATTCCCGGACCTAGATGGACTCTTGGATGGACACTACCAAAGGATGACAACGGTAGCACTGGTCGATAGTTTTCAGGCTGCTCAAAGAGTCAGTACATAAAAGAAAAGACTCCCCAGGGTACGAATGGAGATACTGCAGTGCACGAGAAATGGACACCAGCTCTGCAGTGAATGCACTGCAGCCAACGGGTAAGGAATTCTGTCCAATATGGCCACCATGAACATATGCAAACCCATGTGACCATCACCCGTTCAGCCATCAGTGTAAACCACTTCAGAGCTCCGGAACAAGTCAAGGATTGAGAAGAAGTGACAGTGGAGAGCCGCAGGGTTAACGGAGTTCTTAGGGCCACGTGAAAAGTACAGATGAAGCTGCGGCCAAGGCGTACACCATGGAGGCGTAGGTGAACGGACCGTAAGTAGAGGTGGTAAAGGGAAGGAATCCAGTTCGGAGAGAAGGGACCACACACGAACCACAATTGTTAGCCCCGACCTGTGCCACCGATGCGGGAGATGGATTGCTGCGGGCGGGAAAAGGAGACGATAATTTGGATGCTCAGGAAAAGGCTGGGGGTAATTCTCCGAAACAAATGATTGAGCAAAGAGCTCAGCAAAGTGCTCGAGAATTGCATTTGCGTCAGTAGATAACACGCCATTTATGGTAACACCGGGAAAGCCTGTTGGGGCCCGGTACCTGAAAAGACGTTTGATATTTGCTTAGACTTGGAAAGGTGGCGCATGACACCCAATGGTCGAAATGTGTTTCTCCCAACACTCCTGCTTCCATCGTTTGGTAAGTTGGCGAATGCGGGTATGGAACCATTTAGAGGCTATGAGGTGCTCCAGGGAAGGGTGCCACTTATGCTGCTGTAGAGCTCGTCGACGTTCCTTAATTGCGTCAACGACTTCCGGTGACCACCAAGGGACTGCCTTACACCTCAGGCACCCTAAAAAGAGAGGGATAGCATTTTCTGCCGCAGCAAAAACTGTTGTACTCAACTGTTCAACCATCGCATCGATGTTATCGTGTGGGGAAGATTCAATGGTGACAGCAGAGGTGAAAGTTTCCCAGTCCGCCTTGCTTAAAGCACATCGGGAAGGTGTCCATGGGCATGACACTGGGGCAATGACAGGAAGATGGGGAAGTGGTCACTACCTCACAGGTCGTCATGTGCTCTCCAGTGGATAGGTGGGAGAAGCCCTGGGCTGCAAAGTGATAAATCAATGGCCGAGTAACTGCCATGAGCCACACTGAAGTGTGTGGCAGCCCCAGTGTTTAAGAGGCAGAGGTCGAACTGAGACAGTTAAGTTTCAACACCTCTGCCTTGGCCAGTAAGCATGGTACCACCCCATTAGGGGTTATGGGCATTAAAATCTCCCAAAAGTAGGAAAGGTTTAGGGAGTTGATCAATCAGTGCAGCTAATACATTCAAGGGCACTGCACCATCTGGAGGAAGATATACATTGCAGACAGTTATTCCCTGCACCATCCTTATTCTGACAGCCACAGCTTCAAAAGGGGTTTGAAGGGCCGCATATTCACTACAGACTGAGTTTAGGACATAAACGCAAACTATACCTGACACTCGATTATAGTAGCTACGGTTCCTGTAATATCCCTTATAGCTGCGGAGGGCAGGGGGCCACACTGCTGGGAACCAGGTTCCCTGGAAGGCAAGACAGATAGCAGTTGTGAAGCTTAACAGTTGCTGTAGCTCAGCTAGGCGGTGGAAAAAACCACTGCAATTCCACTGGAGGATGACGTCATCATGAGACTGGGAAGGCATGGAACATCAAATGAGGCCGTTTATGCCTCAGAGTCACCTGTTGCCACCGACTTACTGCCTGAGCAGTCTATATCCGTTGTGTCTCAGGGTCTGGCGAGATCCAAGTCCTCAGCGGACGCCAGAATCTCCACCCCATTCTCAGACGGAGAGCTTGTAGGTAGTAACCTGATTATCCCTAGAACCCCGGTGGACAAGCCGGACGAAATGTCCACATCGCCGCTCTAAATTGGCACACAGCTGACTGCAAAAGAAGGTCCTGTGAAATATGATACCCTGGACCATATTTAAGCTCTTACGGGGCGTGATGGTTACAGAAGCATCCCCCAGCTTGTCAAAAGCGAGTAACGTCCATGACTGGGCAGAGGATGCTGTTTCAATCAAGACTGACCCAGATCTCATTTTGGACAATCCCTCCACCTCTCCAAACTTGTCCTCTAAAAGTTCAACAAAAAACAGAGGCTTCATCACCATGAAAGATTCCCCATCAGCTCTCGAACATACAAGGTACCGGGTCTATCTGTGCATTGAATTGAGCTCATGAACGCTTATGAGTCTGCCGGTGGTTGACCACCAGCAAGAGATGATGGATTATGCTTCATCGCGGGTCATCCGCTCTAATGCCACCCACTCCGACCAGGGACCCTCCCCACCGGCGCCACCCAGCCTCAGAAAAGGCCACTGCCGCAAGTCCTGATGCCCAAGGGGGATGGGCACCTACCACTTGGCATACGTGTGGAGTTAACAGTGCAGGCATTAGCAGAGCGATCCCTGTGTGGTCAGGGAGATACAACCAACAGGGTACATAGCAGCCCCACCACATCGGACTGGCTACCGTGCTGGACATCAGGTGCAAAGGAGTCCATGGTCATAGTCAACGCAGATAGCAACACTGCATAGTGCATGGTGGAAAACACACCCAGGAAGGTGGCCTCGCCAAAGAGATGGAGAATGAGCGAGACTGAAATGCGACAAGAAAGTGGGCTTAAGATCTCAATGCACGATGGACACGATGCACCTTGTAAGGCGCCCTTCCCCAATTGGCTCGCTCTTCGGGAAAATTTGGAAAAATGGATGTCAAACCCTACAGGGGACAATCACATAAAGGACGAAACGTGTGAGACTCCTTTTAGTCATCTCTTACGACAGGCAGGAATACCTCAGGCCTATTTTAATCCCAGAACCCGCGGGGGGCGGTGGGGGGCAGTGGATGACTGCTACCTACAGATTATAGCTCGGAGGAACGCTGACAGCAATGCCACCATGTTGAATAATGCTTTTCATGCAAGCCACAGGATGTCATGTTATGACTCAAACTGTGCGCAATAAGCTGCATGATGTGCAACCTCACTCCCGATGTTCATGGCGAGGTCCATCTTTGTAACCACGACACCATGCAGTGCAATACAGATGGGCCCAAAAAAATGTTGAATGTGTCGCTCAGGATTGGCATCACATTCTCTTCACCGATGAGTGTCGCCTGTGCCTTCAACCAAACAATCGTCGGAGACGTGTTTGGAGGCGATCCAGTCAGGTTGAACACCTTAGACACACTGTCCAGCAGGTGCAGTGAGGTGGAGGTTCCTTGCTGTTTTGGGGTGACATGTGGGGCCGACATACACCACTGGTGGTCACAGAAGGTGCTGTAACTGCTGTACGATATGTGAATGCCATCCTCCGACCGACAGTGAAACCATATTGGCAGCATATTGGCGAGGAATTCATCTTCATGGATGACAATTCGCGCCCTCATTGTGCACACCTTGTGAATGACTTCCTTCAGGATAATGACACTGCTCGACTAGAGTTGTCAGCATGTTCTCCAGACATGAACCATATCGAACATGGCTGGGATAGATTGGAAAGGGCTGTTTATGGATGACATGACCCACCAACTACTCTGAGGGATCTACACCAAATTGCTGTTGAGGAGTGGAACAATCTGGACCAACAGTGCCTTGACGAACTTGTGGACAGTATGCCATGACGAATACAGGCACGCATCAATGCAAGAGGATGTGCTACTGGGTATTGGGGGTACCAGTGTGTACAGCAATCTGGACCGCCACCTCTGAAGCTCTGCTGTATGGTGGTACAACATGCAATGTGTGGTTTTCATGAGCAATAAAAAGGGCGGAAATGATGCTTATGTTGATCTCTATTGCAATTTTCTGTATAGGTTCCAGAACTCTCGGGACCAAGAAGACGCAAAACTTTTTTGATGTGTGTAATTTTGTCAGACGACTTCACTGTCACACTCAACTTTGACCTCAATAGAGACAATAATTTTGTTAACTGCAACGAAACACTAACCTTCCTCTGGCCTCTAATCTGTTTTTCTGATGTAAGTCCATGACTCACTAAACATCTCAGAGCTTTCCACTTTTGGTTCTAAAGTTTAACTTTATTACTATTATTTAATTGGCATATTTAAGAAAAAAATTCTGTATATTCAGGGTAAATCACCTACAACTTGCGCCACAGACATTGTGGAAATGAAAAGTGCTCCTGGTGGGCCGTTTTCACAGAACGGATTGGTAGTCAGGGGCTTACACTGTTAGCCAATCAACTGACTGTAATAATACTGAGAATGTGTACTTTTTGTGCAAACATACAATTTTTAAAATGGAAAAGTCTTTCTGACATTAACTAACTAAATGTAGGATAAATTAAAACATCAGTGGTGTCTGTTGCAGGATTCTAGTGCGAGTCGTTTATGAGATATCGTTTTTTGAAAAGTTTCCACACCACCACTTGTTTGTGCCATTCAACCTGAGTAATTGCTGGTTATTGCGATGTTAAGATTGCTGGCAGTGTGCTTGTGCACTCCTTGAGAGCACTGAAATTTGCTAATCAGTTTGTGAGAGACAGTCTAAGCAGCAGGTCGTGAGTAGACGATGGGATTTACCAATGCAGGAAAAGCCGACATGCTCATGCTGTACAGAGAGTGTAGGAAGAATGTAGTTCATTCTTGTACAGTGCATGCAGCATGGAATCCCAATAGACGTCAACCATCTCAGCAATTATTTGTCAGCCTCTTCAGCCAGTGATGTGAAAGTAGTAGTGCAACACCTAGACAACGAAACAGAAAGAAACAAGTGATGACAGAAGAGGGGAAAATTTATGTTGTTCTTGCTGTTGCAGTTGATTTGCATGTTAGCTCCAGTGCAAACAAATGAGGAAGTAGCACGAGTCAGGCAAGTGCCCTACACATTCTTCACTGAAATAGATTCCATCCCTATTATCTCTCTCCATCAAGAGATACATGGAAAAGATTATGAGGATCATGTTAACTTCTGTACATGGGCATTACAAAACGATACACCAGATGTATCCTGTATCTTGTTTAGTGATGAAGCCACATTTACCAACCATGGCCAGGTAAACTGCCAGAACATTCATTACTGGTCTGCTGACATTCTCCATTGCTTCGTCTAGAGGAAGTTCAGTGTCCATGGAGTATAAACATGTAGTATGGGATAGTGAACCATCAGCTTGTAGGTCCATTTTTCATAGATGGAACACTGAACATCCCAATTATCGCAGTCTGCAAACAAACCATCTTCCACGTATGCTAGGAGACATGCCTCTGCAGACCAGTAGGAACCTGTGGTACCAACATAGAGCACTAAGTACAACAGCATGTCTTCACAAATTGTTTCCACATCGTTTGACTGGATGCACAGGACCTGTACCTTGGCTGGCCCATTCAACTGATTTGTAGACTTTTTTCTGTGGGAAAAGCTGAAAGATGGTGTCTATAGGACATACCAACTACACCTGATGATATGGAACGATGCATTATTGCAGCCTGCTTGGACATCTCTGCACTGAAATGCTAGCAAGTGTGCAACAGTTGAATGCAGCTGGTCTGGATAAATCTCAGCTTAAATATGGAGATTTGGGCTTAGTCCAGCATCTCAGTAAATTGTGCAATATCTGTTGGCAAAAAGGCAAGTTCCAAGAGACTGGAGATGTGGCATTGCTGTTAAACTACCGAAGAAAGGAATTCCAGCCAAATGTACTAATTAGAGATGTATCACACTTCTTTCAATACTGGACTAAAAGTCTTTTGCCTCGTTCTGCTAACAAGAATACAAGACACAGCAGATTGTAGACTACGTAAAGAGCAGGCTGGCCTTCAAAGAGGGAGATCTTACTCTGAACTAACATTAGTTCTGCAAAATGTAATAGAGCAAAACACCTAAACTTCATTGATTAAAGAAAAAATTGTTTGATAGTGTGCACCAAGCATCGTTGTGTAACAATGCAAGCCTATATGGATTCCTGACCACCTCACTGATGTTTACAGAAACCTGCCTATAGAGCCGAGTTGCTGTGTAACAACAGATGATGGGAACATCCCTTACTTTAGTATTCTGACAAGCAGCAGACAAGGGTGCACTTTGTCACCATTCCTTTTCATAATATATCTACATCTATATCCATATTTGGTACAGGTCTCACACACTTTAGCATTTATTCTAGAGTGAATCACAAGTGATCTGTAAGCAATCTGCTTTGTAGACTGACTGCACTTCCCCAGTATTCTACTAATAAACCGAAATCTACTACTAGCATTATTCATGACTGAGGCTATAAAGTCATTCCATTTCACAACCCTAAAGGGCTAACCCAGGTATTTGTATGAGTTCGCTGATTCCAACTGTGAATCAATGACTTTTTGTTTTGTGAAGTGTACAATTTTACATTTCTGAACATTTAAAGTAAGCTGTCAATCTTTGCACCATTATGAAATCTTATCAAGATCTGAAGCTCCTTTCAGACAGTACTCCATTACAGATAATTACATCATCTGTGAAAATTGAGATTAGGATAGTAAGGTCATTAATATACAACATAGCAGGAAGGGTCACAACACCCTTTCCTGGGCACACCCAAAGTTAATTCTACATCTGATGATGACTCTCCATCCATGATAAAATGCTGTGTCTTTCCCACCAAAAAGTTCTCAATCCAGTCAAACTTCACTTGATACCCCATATGCTCTAACTTTTAACAATAAGCATTTATGTGGTACTGTGTCAAATGTTTTACAAAAAGCAAGAAATAAAGCATCTGCCTGACTGCCTTGATACAAAGCTTTCAGTTTTGTCACATGGTAAAAGTATGGGTTGGGTCTCACATGACTGATGTTTTTGGAATCCATGTTGGTTGGCATGGAGGAGATCATTCTGTTCAAGTTACCTCAAAAGTATTGAGCTAAGAATATGATCTATGATTCTACAACAAATCAATGTCAGGGAAATTGGATAGTAGTATTGTGGATCATTTCTAATGGGGTCAATTTACACCAAGTGGTCCAGCACTGGCTGCTTGACCATGTCAGAAAAATTTTATATTTGCTGGGTGAATTCCCCAATGTTTAGTGGTCACAAACATTTTTAAAAAAAATATTGTTTATTATTTTGAAATGGCAGCCATATTTGTTCCAGGCCGCATGTGTTTTTTCGTATTTGCAAGCATCTACGTTTTTTACAATTATTCAGTAGTGGATTGTTCTAAGCCTTTCAGATAAAATGCATTTAGTTCAACACACTCTGGGCTACAAATTATCATCATTATCACTTCTTCTTCTTTCTTGGCTCTACAGCTCATGATGAGCCTTGGCCTCTTCTACAATTTCCTTCCATCTCTCTCGGTCCTTTGCCAATACTCTCCAGTTTCTATAGCCTATCTTCCTAAGATCTTCAATTACTCCATCTGGCTCTTGGTCAACCACGTCCTCTCCGCCTCCTGGCTTTCCTTGTAATATTCTTTTTGGTACTTCTGTATCATTCATGCGAGCCACATGTCCCGCCCACCTCAGTCTGGATGATTTCACTATCCTTCTGATGGGTTGGTCTTTGTATATGGTATACAAATCATGGTTGTATCCCCTCCTCCATCTTCCTCTTTCACAGATTGGGCCGATAATTCGTCTACGTACCTTTCTTTCAAATGCATCCAGTGTTTCAATATCTTTAGTTGTTAATGCCCAGGCTTCAGAGGCATATGTAAGCACTAGTTGTATAAGTGATTTATACATAGTTGATTTCGTGGTATGAGTCAGGAGCCTTGAGGATAGAAGTCTTGTTAGGGCAAAATAGGCTCTGTTGGCCAGTATTATTCTCTGCTTAATTTCAAAGGAGATATCATTTAGATGTGTAACTGTCGAGCCCAGATACTTGAAATGTTCAACTCTCTCAAATGTATAATTGCCCATTGTTATTGCATTTGGCATATTTTCTCTATATGCTTTTCCAGCCGCCATATATTTTGTTTTTTTGTTCATTAATAATTAACCCCATGTTCCTACTGGCCTGTTCAAGAGCTGTAAATGTCTCTTCCATTGCTTTTTGGGTTCTTGCTATTATATCTACGTCATCTACGTAGGCCAGTATTTGCACCGATTTATAGAAGATCGTTCCTCTGTTCAGAAGGTTTGCGTTTCTCATCACCTTCTCCAGGGCGGCATTAAAGAGAAGGCATGCCAATGCAGCCCCCTGTCGCACTTCATTTTTAATACCCAATTTGTTGGACATCATTCCTCCTATTCTTACACTACCTTGTGTTTCGCTCATTGTCATTCTCACCAGCCTTACCAACTTTCTACAGATTCCCAGTTCACCTAGAGCTTGATATAACTGCTCTGTATTTATGCTATCATAAGCTGCTTTGAAATCTATAAAGAGGTGATGCGTGCCAACTCTGTATTCATTTGTTTTTTTCCAGGATTTGTCTTAAGGTGAATATTTGATCTATGGTTGACTTCCCAGGAAGGAATCCGCATTGGTACGACCCCGTCTCCCTCTGTATGATTGGGAGTATACTGTCGAATAGTATATTAGAGAGTATTTTATATCCCAAATTAAGCAGTGTGATCCCTCTGTAATTGCCACACTCCATCTTATCTCCTTTCTTATATATGGGACATATGATACCCTGTTTCCATTGTTGGGGCATTTTCTCCTCTTCCCACATTCTGGTGAGCATTTTCAGAAAGCTTCGTTCCAGCTCTCTGCCTCCTTGCTTAAACAGTTCTGCTGGAATACCATCTGTCCCTGCCACCTTGTTGTTTTTCAATTTCTTCATGGTAGTTTTCACTTCTTCTATATTTGGTGGGGTAGTGTTGTTGTCTGCGTCCTCTCCCCTATTTGTGTCTGTTTGGTTCTCTGGTACAGTTATTCTAGGGTTGACGAGACTATCAAAATAATCATTATTACTTAGCTGAATGTATTCGTTTTGGAATAATGATCAAACGTTATTTCTCGCAGACCTTTTGTTGAATGTTTCTTATGTTTTTCAAAAGGGTCCATGCAAGACTGACCCAAAAGGCGATGAATTTTTTTTTTTTAAGTATTTCATTTCATTTCATGGTACTTGCATGTTGATTTGACCTCTGGGCCGACTCGTAATTAGAATAACACTTTTTCTTCTTCACTGTAATCTTCGATTAAAGTAATGTCTTTAGGATACACTCCGTACACACTATTATGGCATGCTTCATTAATAATAACACCAACAGAACACTGAGACACCATTTTTCAACTGCACACTTCAAGAACTTCTAGCTAAATAAATGTTAGTAGACAATTGTTGGTGTAAGGGAGAAGACAACAATCTGACTTGTATAGGCTTGCAAATTAATTGTTAGCCTGCTGAAACAATTACCACAGCATTGTTTTTACAAATAATCATTAGCTAGTGTAATGTGGTGCGTTACATTATGCAATTGGTATACTTTATATACTTTATTTGATTAGCCTACCAGATATTGCAGATGTTAAAAATGTATTTTTGACTTGTGTTTGTAATCTTTTTTCCATGACTTCCAACTGAATCTCAAAATTGAAATTCATACTGAAGTTTGATGTCATAAAGGCCTATTAACTGTGAAATTTTCAGATTTTTATCTGGTCCCCCAGCAAAGATATTGCAGGTCACAAAATGGAAAAATTAAAAAAAAAATCCATTTTTTAAAATAGTGTATTTTTTAAAGTGTAAGCTGCTCACAACTGACACTCTATAAAAAGTAACTATACTACACAGTGTAATAGCAAAAAAATATTAAAGCTGAGAAATTAATCTTTCTTTGGGAAACTACTGTTCAAAAATAGAGTTTTTTTTAATTTGTGGCTGTTAACTTGAAACTATTAAAAATATATTAAAGAATACATCCAGGTAAGTGATAATGATGTTAATTTGTAGCCCAGAGTGTATTGAACTAAATGCATTTGTCAGCTGCGGTGACCGTGCGGTTCTAGGCACTTCAGTCCGGAACCGCGTGACTGCTATGGTCGCAGGTTCGAATCCTGCTTCGGGCATGGATGTGTGTGATGTGCTTAGGTTAGTTAGGTTTAAATAGTTCTAAGTTCTAGGGGACTGATGGCCCAAGATGTTAAGTCCCATAGTGCTCGGAGCCCTTTTTTTAAATGCATTTTATCTGAAAGGCTTAGGACAGTCCACTACTGAATAATTGTAAAAAATGTAGATGCTTGCAAATACAAAAAACACGCATGTGGCCTGGAACAAATATGGCCACCGTTTCAAAATAATGTATGTGTGTATATATGTTTGTGACTACTAAACATTGGGGAATTCACCCAGAAAATATATAATTTTTCTGAGATGGTCAAGCAACCAATTATTCTTTTCTTGGACCACTTGGTATGGATTGACCTACTACTCCTCTTGTAGCAGTGTAGAGTTCATAATAAGAAAAACTATTGACAACTCTAACATAGGCATACATTTGAATGACCAAGCTAGGCTTAAAGATGTGGATTTTGCTGATGACACTGTTCTTCTGGTGCAAACAGCACAAAGTTTACAATTAAAGACAGCTAAGCTGCATGGAATGTCCAGTTCTGTAATGTTAAAAATAAAGAGTGATAAAACAAAAACAATCTAGATTGAAGTGGAAGTGATCTGCTCAAACTGTAATGTGTAAGATGGTACTACAAGATGCTGCCCTATTTCCATGTCTCGGCAGCCTTATCTGTACTAACGGGTACGTAGATCCAGACAACACAATAGAAACTGGGAGAACTTCTGCAGTCTTCCAACGAATCTGATCCATGTGATAGTCGGACTTTGTAAATATAAACCAACAGTTTCGGGTGCAGCCTAGTCCTCTCTTATCATCCTACCAATGGCCAAATATGCAAGTGAAACCAGGAAAATCAGCATGTGAGCTCAACATTTTTCACCGACGCTTGAAGTGAATTTTAAAGAACAACTTTTGCTACCACATTTCAAATTTTGACGAGCTGAGAAGAAGTGATTCATGGAGTCTGCATAAAATTCTTGCTGGAAGAAGGCTGAAGCTTGCAGGGCACATTATCTCATAAAAGATGGAAGAATCCACTAATCAGCACTGTTGGGAAACCAATGGATGGCTACAGAGGTAGACAAAGACTTTGTAACACCTGGAAACAAAAGGATCTTCACTGCATGGACATGAACTGGGAGGAAATTGATAACCTGGCAGCTGATTGAGTACACTGTAGGAAACTTGTTGCCCAGTATGCTGGATAGTATTCGAGGAACTAAGGCTAAGAAAGATTCACACATATGTGAATGACAGTCACTGAATGTTAATTGATCTACGTCTGTTTTGATGAATTTATCTGAAGTTGTGCAGTGTCTGTAATATTACTCTTCACTATCCCACAAATCAGCTTAAGTGGGTGACAGAGCAATTCTCTCCGCAACTCGTACATTTGTAAAACTTTTCTGGTCATTCCAATTACTAAAGCAAGAGGGTACAATACTCACCACATTCTTCTGGAGACAAATGTAGCTCACTCACATGTCTTCAGTGACATTTAAATACCAAAATCTACAATACAGTACTCATCTTGAAGAACAGAGAAATCACGGAATTCATCTCACAAAAGGAGTAACAATAGATTCTAACCTCCATGACATAATATATTTTAACCCCCATGATCCCACCAAACACTGACAAAGGAGATCGGAAGCCCTGGACCAAGCTGTCAACTGATGTTACTGGGAGACATCTGGTGATCACTGTCAGTACTGCTGTGAGAGCAGTATGCTTAATCTATGTAACAATAATACTGATGATGACACATACAAATGACTAAACAGTCCCAAAGGAGAATAAAATGAGTTTACATGCAAGAATTGAATGAAATAATTGGAACACAACAAGAGTATTTCAAACACGGATTGGATATTAATATAAATTTCAGTAATTTGGTAATAAAACTCTCTAAGAGCCTTGTGTCATTATCAATGACAAAAACAAGCGATAAACAAAGTGTTCTTATTGAATAATCACTGCATAAACTATTCAGACCCTCTACTTACCCGTGGTGGACCAATTATCATTCCAGTCCAGTGAGTCAATGTCATATCATCATCATTTTCTAATCCCCAACTAATTGTTCCATCTCCCACACCTTTTTGTCCTTGTTCCAATTCCTCAAGAAGACGGAAGTTTCGAGGAACAACTGTAAATAGATGGCAAGCTTATTACCATAATTGTGACCTGCTGACTTCAGGTGAGTTCACAATCAAATCCTTTGGAAAACTTTAGTAGGATATAAACATTATTTAATAAAAATGTATAGGTGCTATTCAGCAAATTTTCAGTGCAAAATCAGTTCATTCGATGACACTGCACATATTTTTTTAGTATGTAGAAATACTTTAGCACAAGGGGGCAAAATCTTTTGTTTCATCTGCCTATCAACAATTTACATCATGTACAGAAATGTGGTTCCTCCTCTTCATGAATATAAATTCAATTTGTATTTGACATTACGTCATTTCACACTGTTCAAGAAAATGTATAACTGGTACTCCCAAATAAGATTATTCCCTGATTCATGAGTGTCATAACTGGTGTAGCCAGTATCAATTCAGGCAAAATAATAATAATAATAATCTTGGATTCCAGATGTTATTGAATTTAACTTAAGTTAAAATTTAGGCCTAAGTAAGAAATCTCTATTTTTTACATTTGTCAAAAAACTTTCTAGCCCAAGCAACAGCCCGCCAAAGATAACACCTCGGCATCATTTGCCACATGTGATTTCCGGGAAAAACTTGAAACGCTGTATCTCAGAAACAGTTCTAGATTGTTTTTGTTTGAAAGCTAGCAACTTGACTATTTCAATCATGTCCTCGGGTTTGAAAATATGTGACAAAGTTCTCTCACTGTAGCCTTCTGATTTTTTTCTATATGAGAATAAACAAACAAATAACAAACCACAGAAAAAAACACTTTTTTCATACATGTGATTGCCATTATCTTAAATTTACACAAATCATATACATTATAAAACATCAAAATGCAGTTAGTGTTGCTACAGTAATAACAAATTAAATGATCTTATGGCATTTATTGGCCGGGATATCCCCTTTGGGGTTCGGCCACCGTATTGCAAGTCGTTTTAGTTGATGCCACTTCGGTGACTTATGACATTCAGCACAATATGTTCTATTATGCTACCATATGATTTCCATACACCACACATCACGATATTTATTGAACACTATTTTGTCACTGGTTCCACCATTTTGTTTAACCACCCAATTAATTATTCACTGTGTACACTTCCCAGGATTCACTGCACAGTTACCAACTCCATGACACAACACAAAAGCCGCCACCACCGTAAGTGCACTTTCATTGTACTACATTCCCTGAAAGGCTAACTTCCACTTTTAAACTGAACAGGTTTTACTAACAACTGAAAATTTTGCCATAGATTAAACCCATTTCCATTAATACTTTATCACATATAAACTCTTGTAAAATCAAAAGCTACTCTTATCTAACAGGAATTTTATTTCTTCTGAAAGATGAACAAGAAGCACATTTTTCAAACATATTAAACGATCCAGAATGGGACTTTCACTCTGCAGCGGAGTGTGCGCTGATATGAAACTTCCTGGCAGATTAAAACTGTGTGCTGGACCGAGACTCGAACTTGGGACCTTTGCCTTTCGTGGGCAAGTGCTCTACCAACTGAGCTACCCAAGGTAGGAGACGAGGTACTGGCAGAAGTAAAGCTGTGAGGACGGGGCATGAGTCGTGCTTGGGTAGCTCAGTTGGTAGAGTCCTTGCCTGCGAAAGGCAAAGGTCCCGAGTTGGAGTCTCGGTCCAGCACACAGTTTTAATCTGCCAGGAAGTTTCATATTAAATGATTCCAAAATATATGTGAAAGTTCAAAAACTTACTGGTCAGAAGTGTGAAACCTATGTGGATTCTGCTTAGAACTGAAAATAGCTAGTCAATGCACTAAAACTGTATTCAGTTGCATCAATATCTTCCTTAGATATTCGGAGAGTCTTTCCTCTTGCACCAACAAGAACTGACAAACACACAATTTTTAAGACCTTGCACCCACAATTTTTAAAATCTTGCAGACCAGAAGTGAGCACTGATGGCACTGTTGCTGTCTTGGAGCTTGAAACTTTTATCAATCAGCCAGTCCAGATGGTAACAAAGTTCAAAAAATTTCATTTAACTCTTTATTGATGTCTTTAATCTCTCCAAACCATCAGTCAGTCACAGTCACACAAAGTTCACAAACATCCCCTTTTGCACATTGTTAATCTCCATATTCTCCTACTGTTTCTGAGGTCCTGCCTGGAGAAATGAAATTTTACTCAATTTCATTCTTTAAAGTTCATGCAATATAAGCTGAATTTCTTTCACAGGGGTAGTTTGGTTGGACCACTTTTTGCTTTGCTGCTGACTGAATTCTTTTACTTCCTCTTTGGACAACAGGATGAGGGTTGTAGATGAATTCTGTACTGCAACTGTCACTACATTTACATGCAACACATCTTCCAAAAGATGAAAACAGTTTTTTGCTGTCACATTTACATTTTAAGGTCTGAGGTGGATTTGCTAGCCCTGTTAAATATGGCACCTGGAAAACAGGCATAATCACTATATCTCTCTAATCAAATGAGGTGTAAACAGCTTCAGTCTAAAATTTCTACTTATCCTCCATTGTATGAAATCCCTCCATATTACCCAAAAAAAAATTAAAAACAAGACGAAATCTGACAGCCCAAGCACATTTCAAAACCGGTTGAGTTTAGATGGCATGGAAAATCAACTGCGGAATTGGAGCAAAAACCAAGAACTATGAGTGTATTTCCAGAAACAACTTTGAAATGTTTACATGGCTATCCAGAAGCGGTATTGGGAAATCGGTTTACAAAATCCAGTTTTGGGAGGCCTTTATAAACAAGGTGTGTATTTGGGCTGGAGAGATTATGTTTTGTAGCCTGCTTCAGCAGGCCCCTTCCTGTGAACAGCAGCACTGTCTACGTACTCCATTGGCACAATTCCAACAGTTGTTGACAATTTTTCAAGTAACTGGAAGCAGCATCAAAAATAATGACAATCTTATCTGCTTGTGACTGCAATTGTTGAAGAACAGCAATGCAAGTTCCAAGACATGTCCTGTGTCATAACTTTAACACTCATGATCTTGTTTTGAAAGTATGTCTTTCTTGCAAAACCTGAAACTTGGTTACTGCTCCAATGAAACCCTTGATATCTTGTGGAAAAATTACAGTTATCAGATCTCAGCAAATCCACAGTGAAGAACTAAACATAGTTCTTCAGCCCAACCACATCTGTTCATTTGCACACTGTGTCATTGTTGCAATTTCTTCTGATGTTGGTGAGTCCTCCCTCAGAGGGATGTTACTACATTCCTGAAACGAACAGGTCTCTTGCTTTAAATTATAGATTACTAATGACTTCACACAACCAACCAAGATGTCATACGACGTGTCCAAGGAAGTTATTCAAAGTTTTACCACATAAAGACCAAAATTTGCATAAAACATACATAAACAAACATCTATATGTGAGAGTGGAACCACCCACTTAGGTTGTACTGCATGAACTTTGGATCTTCCAATGTGTAATATAGCATACTACTCCTTGTATATAGTAAGAGTTCTCTGATACTGTGGATCACATATCTTTTCACTTTCATCACTTTCTGTTCTTTAACTGTTATAGTGTTATTCTTGTATGCACTCTGGTTAGAACAGTCCAATTTATCTTCCAGGTAAAATTAAAGTGCAATTTGAACATGTGTTTATTTTGTAGGATGACCATAACAGGGACCTGACCTTTCAAACACTCCCCCAAAGCTTCAGTAATTTCTCTGTGCTATCTTAATTACTTGACTGGAAATACGGAAGCGTCCGATCCCGCCCGTCTGCTTTGACCCATGAAGTCACAAATATGGCGGAAACAAAAGCAAACACACACACTTTCCACAAGAAGCCTATTGACACTAACGGGACAAGCGCGGGAAATGGGGTGTTTTGGGTGGGGGAAACTAAATATAAACAAATTTAGACACCTTGCGTAGCTAAAACGTGTAAGTGAAGACAGCCATGCATGAATACCCACCCACCTCCCCAGGGGTCGTAACCCCTGCAACCCATAGAAGATAAAGATGCTTCAGAAGCTGATTAGTGTTTTTTGTCTTTAAAAAAAAAAAATCTCACAGGATAGAACGAACAGATCAGAAAAATAAATATAATAAACTAAAACAGAAATTGCAGGAAGCAGATAATTAAAATAAGTAATAAGTGGGTTTTTTTTTAAAAAAAAAAAAAAAAAAAAAACCACACACACACTCAGGAGATAGAATGACCAGATCAGAAAAGTAAATAAAATAAGATAAAACAGAACTGGAGACAGCCACGCTCAAACCAAACTCCGCGCCGTCATGACGTCACACACGACAACACCCTTACACGTCACGGGTCAAAGCCGACACGTGGGATCGGTCGCTTCTGTCGAGCCACTTGACTTCACAGACCACAGCACCGTAACTGGAATAAAACTACCACAGATGACTGATTCAGGGAATGTAATTCTTCCTCTACAGATACTCTGTGAAAACATTTACAATACAGAAAGTTATTATTGGAACCATCTAGAGATCAAAACAAAGACTCTTGAAATGAGCAAACTTAATCCCAAACTGAAGAAAGTTGTTTTTTGCTAGTATTACACATCACTGTTTTATGGATATGCAGTGATACTCACAAAAACTTATAGGGAAAGAATTATCTGAATGGTCTCAGATTTCCTACAGGGCTCAGCCCTGCAATAAAGATATTTGCTATGAACAGCTAAAAAATAATCTAGCAATGAAATACTGCAACAAACAAATTGTCAATAAACAAATGCAACAAAGAAATTAGCAATGAACAAATGCAGTAGACAAATTAGCCATGAAACTTAGATTACACTATATTCAGCTTTCCTTCCATTGATGCAAAAATGAGATGGTCCTTGTGGGTGTGGAACATGTCAGAAATTATAACATAAAATCATAGATCATTTGAATATATACTCACTTAGCTGATCATTTGCCAGGAGACTGTCAAAGTATGTCAATACATTACAACAAAATGGAACTGATATGTCACAGAACTAACACACTGTCAGAATGAAAGCACTTTATCGTTAACAAAATACTTAATCTTGACTGTTGTGATCAAATGCTGTCAAAACTTTAATCTAAAATGACATTTTTACTTAAGTTGGTCTAATAGTTCCTGTTAAGATATTCACCTATTGAGCAGGAGTTGTCTACCGAAAAGGCTTTCAAACACTGTTTAAACTGTGCTTTATCTGAAACCAAGTTTTTAATCATTGCTGGCAATTTATTGAAAATGTGTCTTCTGAATATTGGACACCTTTTTGTACCAAGGTAAGTAATTCTAGCCCTACATGTGGATTGTTGTTCTTCGTAGTACTGAGCAACTGGTGGGAAATAGACATATATTATTTGCAACAAATTTCGTTATGGAACAACTATACTGAGAAGTAATGGTTAGAATACCAGGTTCCTTAAACAGGTTTCTACAAGATGTTCTTGGATTTATACAGCAAATGAGCCTTTATTACACACTTTTGCACTCTCTATGGTATGCCCTTCCCAACTGAATATATTCTTGAGTTGTAACCCCAGAAATTTAACACTGTCAACATCTTCAATCTGCATGTCTTCATATGTTATACACATGCCAGAAGGATATCTTACAGGTTCTGAACTGCACATGGTAGGTCTTTTAAAACTTTAATGACAGTTTAATAGCTTTAAACTAATTATCAATACCGGTGAAAATTTGATTAGCAGCCAATTCTAAATCTGTACTAGACTTCCTACTTATTGCAATGTTTGTATGATCTGCAAACAAAACAAACTTAGATCTGGTAATGTAACAGACGAGAGGTCATTAATATACACAAGAAAAAGCAATGTACCCAAGATGGAACGTTGAGGAACAATGCATGGAAATACTTCCCAATCAGATAAAGACTGATTGCATACTCCACAAGTATTACTGTTGGTTAGGTAAGATTCAAACCATTTTGCAGCACTACCAATGACACCATAACATTCGAATTAACTTATGAGAACACTGTGATTCACACAAAGGCTTAAAACAATAAAACGACAAAATCTATTACACTGAAAAGTGGGAGGTCTTTTTTTCAGGGCATGTGGTTTTTTAAAAAGGGAGGGAGGGAGGGAGGGGAGGGGAGGGAGGGAATGATGGAATTGGCATTTAAAACAGTTTTCTTTCTCAAATTAAAAATCAATCAGATGACTACAGCAAGAGAGGTTTCACACACACATCTCCAGGCTAAGGGCATAATTCTAATCATAATTTTTTTTTTAAATGTAGAATTCTTGCAGAGATACAGTGTCTTCATATTTTTCCCAAAAATGGTGCCCAAGATGACATCTTTGGCAGCCTGTATCTCAGGTCAAGAATTTGTGTTTGTGTGTGCACATAGAGGGATGGTGGGAGGCAGTTTCTTGTTTTGTCCTAAATTGTAATGTATGTTAAATTCAATAACATCTGAGGCTAAGAATGGATCCACCCTATCTGAATTGATATCTTCAAAAAGCATGTTATGTATTTTGTGTGTTATCTATTTTGAACTAATGATTTGTAATGTATTACCTAGGCAATTCCTACACCACCGTGCAATGGTCCTTGGATGAATAAAGATAACAATAACAACAATAATAATAATATGGGATATAGTAGTAAACATTTCAGTAAAAAGTAAATTACATACAATTGAAAACAAGGATGAAGCACACAGTGATCAGTAACACAAATATACGTAAAATTCATTTATTTTGCGATGCAGTTCTAACAAAAATAACTTCAACTGTATCTTAAGCAGTCGTCTAGTACATTTAAAACGAAACCGCGTCACCAATGTTACCCTTAATAAGGTAAATGAAAAACGCCGTGGGAATAAAAAATTGGATTTTTGTAATAAAAGTTAAATTTTATGGTTATGCATCCCAAGTTATTGCTTTACACATGAACATCAAATGAAGTTTCTGACTGCGAAATTACACTGCGTTGTAACTGAGCGTACTCCATTCTTACGCAACCATAGAAAGTATACAATTTCGCCTCTAGCAGATAGTAACTTCACATTATAAACTTTGAACTTGTTAGTTTTCAAACGACACTTCACACAGTCGGCCGGAATGTCACTGTCAGGATTAAGAGAGCACAAATAGGAAACAAGTTAATACCAAAATAACTCTCGTTACACACTTACAAAACTTTTATCAAGATAAATATATTTATTTGCAGTTTAGCCACTAATCGGCCAAGAGCTACCATTGATACACTCGATGAAGTACACCTTTTATCAATAAAACTATTGAAATAATGCAACAGTAAACTATTTGTACAGGTTAAATCGTATTTAACATTATCAGGCGTCACCGAGTCTGTGATTGTCAAAGCAGACACGGAAACATTACAACATGACAGTCAAACTCTGGAACAAATCTCTTAGCCTGGAAAGAAGTAGCACGATCATCTGCAACGAATGATGGTGGTTGCACGAAGTGAAACTTAACGTAGGGACTTTTCAATAACGATGCAGTGTGGCATTCTGCGTTAAGTGGATTAATCATGTGAATATTTAATACCGTTCTACGACATTTACGTAGAAATACCATAATTTTACGTTCATTTGGTATACGACGTGCTCTGTAGACACACACCGACAAGTTATATCAACGAATTATGTGAATTACAGTACAAAATAACACACTGTTCTTACCCACACCGCCTGTGGAAGTCGCCATTTTTCCAGCACAAATATAAATAGCTGAGAACCAAGTGTTCAAAATAAAATATAGTGCACTTAAATAACACTGGCTGAGAGTATTAGGAGACCTTCAAAAACTGTAACCTAAAAATCAATACATTCATACAATTTCTTAAACACCTAAAAATGAATACATCAACCCTCCTACACCCTCTCTGCCAAAGATCATGTACACTACGGAATACAAAGATATTCATACACAACAAGACCTGAACAGGTCAGTGACGATAATGGTGTCATCTACTGGTAGGGACTTCAACAAACAAAGATCACATACAGCTGCGGAGCTATTGGCCGCAGTCTGAAACTCTGAGCGTTTGTAAGTGTAAACTGTAAACAGACGGTTGCCGGTGCGGAGTAGGCAACGTGAGCATGGATTTTGTTTGCTTCCTGATCCACATCGATACATAACACGATAGATTACATAACTTTCAAGATATTTATGTTTTTACGTTTCCTGTCAATACCACCGAAACTGTACGGCGGTAATAATCGAACAATGAGTGTATTTACCAAAAAGGTTAACCCAGTTACAGGAAAGGGCGAGTGGATATTTCACGACGAAAATTATGATTTTCACCAGGAAATAGCGCGTTCAGCATTTGCAGATATGCTCCACGATACTGAAAGGGTAAGATTTTATCTATTGTCACTGAAATGATTATCACCTATTTGTACATAGCCTATATAGAAGTCTAAAAGTAAGTCATGTAAGAGTTACTTAAAAATAGAAATTTAAAGAGATTTGCCTCAATCCTTTAAAATTCTTATATAACTACACACATCTAATTACTTTTTTGAAAGCAGCATCTTATTATCTGAACACAAGAAAAACAGCTCAATAAGTAATCGATTTAATAAGAACTATTCATCTTCTACAGTCTTTGTTAATCTCATAAAAGCATTTGATCTTTTGAACCACTTCTCCCTTCATGAATCATGGAGGTTCATGACGTTGAAGTGGAGTGGCTTGCGTGCCTCACTGTAGGTGCAACCATGATGGAGGGGTATCTGCGGAGAGAACAGACTAGCCTCGTGAGGAGGAACAGTAGCATTTGGCTGATTGCAATCTGAATGATTGACTGATCTGGCCTTGTAACACTAGCCATTGTGGTTTTGCTCTGCTGTTCCTGCAGACTTATGGAAGTAAGGGGAAACATCAGACATTATTTTTATGAAGGGAATGGTACTTTACTGTGTGGCTTAATGATGAAGGCATCCTCCTGAATAAAATATTCCGAGGGTAAAATAGCCCCTATTCGGACCTTTAGGTGGGCATAACTCTGGAGTATGTCATCAAGAGAAACAAAACTGGCCTTCTGTGGGTTAATGTGTGTCATGTTGAATCCTTTCATCAGATAAATAGTAAAGTGAAATTAAACAAATGCTGTGGGATTTGGCGAAGTGAGGTGACAGCAAGAGCAAGACGTGATCAGAGAAATACAGGACTAAAATACAAAATCAGGTAATGCTGGAGAAGCCTAGGCCTAAAACTGGATAATAAAATGGGAATATGTCTAAGCTACTGTTAACAGCATAGTGACAACACTGTAGTTGCCAAATAGGCACAAAGGCAACTCTCACCACGGTAATAGGACCTTCAAGTTCTTCTGCTGTGGAATGCCACAGATGTTGAAGAGACAGAAGAAATGTACAGTTTTATGAAAGAAATTATTCATTTAGTTAAGGGACACAAAAATTTAATTATGCTGTGGTACTGGAAAGGAAAGGAATAGAAGTAAGAATAGTGGGAGAACATGGACTCGAGGAAGGGAATCGAAGGGGAAGCCACCTAATCTCATTATTTTCAACATGTTTGCATAAATAATGGTATTGGATGTCAATGTGCTTGATATGTCTGTGATGTTCTGTGTTTTTAATCAGGCAAATAGCACTTTGATTGTCAACATGGAGTGTTGATGGTTTGTCTAACTGAAAACGAAGTTCACTGAGAAAACCATGCAACCAAACAACTTCAGTAGCAGCACCTGAAGCTGCTATGTGTTCGGCCTCCGTTGATGATCTGCCTACACATTTTTGCTGCTGTGACCACCATGTCAGAGGCCCATCTGCTAACAAGCTCACATAAACTGTTGTTGTCCGACGAGTGTCACAGTCACCAGCAAAGTCAGCATCTGAGTAGACCACCAGTCCAGTAGAGTCAGCTTTGTACTTTGTGGTCAGTTCCCTGGTCAACTGTAGATACTTCATAATCCTTTTAACAGCATGCCAATTATCGAGACCCAGATTATGTAAAAACCTACTCACTATGCTCACAGCAAACGTGATGTCTGGCCGTGAGACAGTTGCTGTAAACATTTAAGCTGCCAATAAGGTTTGCTTTCCATCTCCTTAACCTCATGGCAGGAGACCGCCCTCTGTGCAACATGGTTCCAACATCAAAAGGAGTGGAGTTGGTTTTGAATCATCCATGTTGAACTTCTGAAGTAAACAACTGATATATCTTTGCTGGCCTATATAGATGTATTTTGTAGAAGGGCTGTGTTCAATTTCCAATCCATCAGTGTGGGATCCGTACCAGATTGGGTTGACGGAGGAGATAGAGAAGATCCAAAGAAGAGCGGCGCGTTTCGTCACAGGGTTATTTGGTAACCGTGATAGCGTTACGGAGATGTTTAGCAAACTCAAGTGGCAGACCCTGCAAGAGAGGCGCTCTGCATCGCGGTGTAGCTTGCTCGCCAGGTTTCGAGAGGATGCGTTTCTGGATGAGGTATTGAGGTATTGCTTCCTCCTACTTATACCTCCCGAGGAGATCACAAATGTAAAATTAGAGAGATTCGAGCGCGTACGGAGGCTTTCAGACAGTCATTCTTCCCGCGAACCATACGCGACTGGAACAGAAAAGGGAGGTAATGACCATGGCATGTAAAGTGCCCTCCGCCACACACCGTTGGGTGGGTTGCGGAGTATAAATGTAGATGTAGACACAGAAGTATTTTCCATTGCCCACAGTAATTTCAAACATTGATCCCAGTGCTGTCAAAACATTTTCCAGTATTTTTGGAGACTTTCAAATAAGCAAGCCATCATCCACATAAAGTGCCAGGCAAAAATCAGTGTCATCTGTTAAAACGTGGAAAACACATTTGTCCACATTCAGTTGCACGAAACCAAACATTGTCAGAAACTGTACAATTTTTTGATTCCAACAATGTGGCAATTGTTTGAGTCCATATAGACTCTTCTTCAGTTTGCAAACATTATTTGGGCCTTCTGCAACAAAACCTTTTGGTTGCTCCATGTAAACTTCTTCTTTCAAACCCCGTTCAGGAATGCAGTCCTAACATCAAACTGCCTAATTTCCATATCTCATGAAGCTGCTATGGCTAATAAAACTCTGATTGAATCATATCGGACCACAGGAGAGAATGTCTCTTCATAATCAATGCCTTTTCGTTTGAATAACCTTTTGCACATAATCTAGTTTTAAAGTGATCAATTTTTCCCTCAGAATTCTGCTTCACATGATAAACCCACTTCTATGTAATGACTTGGCAGAAAATCCTAAGAAATTTTTGTCTTATGTCAAAGTGGTAGGTGGATCAAAACAAAATGTCCAGACACTCTGTGACCAAAATGGTACTGAAACAGAGGATGACAGGCTAAAGGCCGAAATACTAAATGTCTTTTTCCAAAGCTGTTTCACAGTGGAAGACTGCACTGTAGTTCCTTCTCTAGATTGTCGTACAGATGACAAAATGGTAGATATCAAAATAGACGGCAGAGGGAAAGAGAAACAATTAAAATCCCTCAAAAGAGGAAAGGTCGCTGGACCTGATGGGATACCAGTTCGATTTTACACAGAGTACGCGAAGGAACTGCCCCCCTTCTTGCAGCGGTGTACCGTAGGTCTCTAGAAGAGCGTAGCGTTCCAAAGGATTGGAAAAGGGCGCCGGTCATCCCCATTTTCAAGAAGGGACGTCGAACAGATGTGCTAACGTCGATCAGTTGTAGAATTTTGGAACATGTATTATGTTTGAGTATAATGACTTTTCTGGAGACTAGAAATCTACTCTGTAGGAATCAGCATGGGTTTCGAAAAAGATGGTCGTGTGAAACCCAGCTCGCGCTATTCGTCCATGAGACTCAGAGGGCCGTAGACACGGGTTCACAGGTGGATGCCGTGTTTCTTGACTTCCGCAAGGCGTTCGATACAGTTCCCCACAGTAGTTTAATTAACAAAGTAAGAGCATATGGACTATCAGACCAATTGTGTGATTGGATTGAAGAGTTCCTAGATAACAGAACGCAGCATGTCGATCTCAGTGGAGAGAAGTCTTCCGAAGTAAGAGTGATTTCAGGTGTGCCGCAGGGGAGTGTCATTGGACTGTTGCTATTCACAATATACATAAATGACCTTGTGGATGACATTGGAAGTTCACTGTGGCTTTTTGCAGATGATGCTGTGGTGTATCGAGAGGATGTAACAATGGAAAATTGTACTGAAATGCAGGAGGATCTGCAGCGAGTTGGCGCATGGTGCAGGGAATGGCAATTAAATCTCAATGTAGACAAGTGTAATGTGCTGCGAATACATAGAAAGATAGATCCCTTATCATTTAGCTACAAAATAGCAGGTCAGCAACTGGAAGCAGTTAATTCCATAAATTATCTGGGAGTACGCATTAGGAGTGATTTAAAATGGAATGATCATATAAAGTTGATCCTAAGGAAATGCAATCTGAAAACAAAGGAAGTAGGTTACAGTACGCTTGTTCGCCCACTGCTTGAATACTGCTCAGCACTGTGGGATCCGTACCAGATAGGGTTGGTAGAAGAGAAAGAGAAGATCCAATGGAGAGCAGTGTGCTTCGTTACAGGATCATTTAGTAATCGCGAAAGCATTACGGAGATGATAGATAAACTCCAGTGGAAGACTCTGCAGGAGAGGCGCTCAGTAGCTCGGTAAGGGCTTTTGTTAAAGTTTCGAGAACATACCTTCTCCGAAGAGTCAAGCAGTATATTGCTCCCTCCTACGTATATCTTGCGAAGAGACCATGGGGATAAAATCAGAGAGATTAGAGCCCACGTAGAAGCATACCGACTATCCTTCTTTCCATGACCAATACGAGACTGGAATAGAAGGCAGAACCGATAGAGGTACTCAAGGTACCCTCCGCCACACACCGTCAGGTGGCTTGCGGAGTATGGATGTAAATGTAGATGTACATCTAACTGCCTTAGGGTTGTGTGGTGATGGTACTAGATCCCAAGTTTTGTTCTTTTTCAGGGATGTCATTTTCTCTTCCGTTGCTTGTTTCCACCGTGATGACTCTTTCAATGCCATTGCTGCTTCAAAAGTTTGAGGTTCAAAGATAACGGCAGAGCAAGCTATATCTTGGTCCCGAAAATGAGCAGGTGCTTGCAGATTAGGCCGATCTCTCAAATACATCTTTTGATTTTCTTTCGTTTGTTCACCAGTATCATCCTCTTCAGATTCCTCTTGAACATTTTCTGCAGCGTGGTCTCCCAGGTAAAATTCAGTAATCTTTGTTCTGTGTTTAAGCTATGGGTTTGTTCTTCATTGAAAGAGACATTGCAGGAGACTATAATTTTCTTTGACTCCGATTGTAGAGGCGATAGATAGTTGGTACTATATCCATCATAGCCAACCATGATCAATTTCTTTGATTTAATATCCCATTTTGATCTAATTTTATCAGGAACATGTATGTATGCTGCTGATCCGAACTTCCTCACATGTCTCAAAGAAGGCAGTTTTCCAAACTATTTTTCGTTTGGCATAACATTGTCGTTTGCTTTACATGGTTGGTGATCTAAGATATATGTAGCACAGTTTACTGCTTCTGCCCACAATTCGTGAGACAAGTCAGTACTTAATAACATGCAATGGACCTGTTTAACATAGTGTGTGCACATTCAGCAATGGATCTGTTTTCTCGTTCAAATCGGCCATTCTGCTGTGGTGTATAGGGACTTGTTTTTTCATGTATTATACCATTTTGCTTGAAATAATATTCAAATTGCTTATTTATGAATTTGGTTCCATTGTCACTTCTAAGAACTTAGATATTGTTTCCAGTTTGTCTTTCAGTCAGTCTCTGAAATTCCAAAAACACAGGGAAAGTATTGTGCTTAATTTTAAGAGAATACACAAACCTGTATGAAGTGCAATCATACTTGAAAACTATGTACAATTGTGCACCTCCAAGATACGGTTTTCTCACCCATCCACTCAAATCTACATGAATAAATTCACTAGGAACTTTCAATCTTGATTCAAAATTTTAATTAAAAGATTTTCTTTTCGTCTTGCCATACTAAAATGGTTCACAATGAAGATTTTCAACTTTCTTCATATTGAAACCAGGTATTAAGTTCAGATCAGCCACATTCTTGAGACCACTGAAATTACTGTGCCCAAGTCTCGCATGTCAGATCTAGGTGGAATTCAGGGAAGCAAGATTAGCCTGTAGTTTATATGGACGTTTAAACAACATTTGACAACACTGATTGTTCATCTTGATTCCTGTTGCAATTAGACATGAACTGTGAACTTCCATTCTCTTGTTGCCAAAAATAACTTTATTTCCTCTTTTTGTGACTGCTCCCACTGAAAATAAATTTTTCTTTAGCTTAGGAATATATAATGTGTTTTCCAAAGTGCGACATTGCCATTTGTCCTCAACTAATGACAATACTTCAATTGATCCAATGCCTTCTGCTTTGACGATAGAGTTGTCTCCAATTTGAACAAATGACTCCTCTCACTGAATTGGGTTAGATGTGTTGAACCATTCTTTGTGTGACATCATATATTTTGACTCAACACTGTCAGCTAACCAAATGTTTTCGCAATCTGGAGCAAAAACATATGCATGTTCTGCATTCAAAGCATGGTGCTCAGACATATCAGTTTTCATATTAAGTTTTGCCAAAAGTTTTCTGCACTCAGATTTAAAATGTCCTTTTTTGTGACAGTAATAACATTCAATCTCTTTTCTACTGACCATGTTAGACGCACTGTTGTTACTGGTATTTAAGCTCAACCTGCGTGTTGTGTCTACATTAACTGTTGCGACGGTTGTTGAGTTTTCATCACATTGTAAAAGTTTTTGTTCTTCTTTCAATAACCTTAAAGTCAAATTATCGAACGTTTGTTGATCTTCAGCACACGAGTCCCAGGCAGTTGAAAAAACTGCAAACTTTGCTGGCAGACTTACCAAAATTTTTGCCATTTTGTCAGCTTCTGTAACAAGTTCCCCAATATCAGCTAACGCTTATGCCAGGGACGCAACTTGACTGATGTGTTGTGCAATTGTGTCTGTTGGAGACATTCTATAATAAACAAATTTCTGCTTCAAGGCCATTTTATTAACTACGGATTGCTGTTCATGAATAGTCTTTAGTCTGGCCCACATTTCCACTGCATTTGTGCATGCCATAACATATTGCAATTGGTCAAATTCTATCGCAGTAGATAGAACGAGCATCGCCTTCACATTTAAGTCGTCCCAAGCGGTTTGACACTCACTAGCTTCATTTGGCCTCAGTTTCCCCTCAACAATATCAAGCACTTTTTCAGCACGAAAAGTATTTCGCAACTGATATTTCCACAACTGGAAATTTTTACCGTCAAATTTCTGGATACTGTAAGTTTTCGGTTTATCTATTTTCGTGTAGGCTGAATATAAATCTAACTCATAATATTCAGTTGAAAATGAAAACGAAGGGTAGCAATGAATTCACAGAACAGAAACAAATATCATGTGTATGCATTTGCCTGGGCCCATAACCTGATGTCTTTAATTGTGTTTGGCAGAAAATTACAGAACAAAATATGGTATATTGGAATAAAAATAACTTATTGCTCCTTTCTTTCACCAGAAACACACACTCACACACACACACACACACACACACACACACACACACATATATATATATATATATATAATGGAAGGAAACATTCCACGTGGGAAAAATTATATATAAAAACAAAGATGAGGTGACTTACCGAACAAAAGCGCTGGCAGGTCGATGGACACACAAACAAACACAAACATACACACAAAATTCCGCTCCCGGGATTGGAATGACTCCTTACCCTCTCCCTTAAAACCCACTTCCTTTCGTCTTCCCCTCTCCTTCCCTCTTTCCTGATGAGGCAACAGTTTGTTGCGAAAGCTTGAATTTTGTGTGTATGTTTGTGTTTGTTTGTGTGTCTATCGACCTGCCAGCGCTTTCGTTCGGTAAGTCACCTCATCTTATATATATATATGAGGTGACTTACCGAACGAAAGCGCTGGCAGGTCGATAGACACACAAACATACACACAACTGAAGAAATTTCAAAAAATGTAGGACGCTCATAATTATTGAGATTCTTGAGAGAGCCAGCCATGAATAAACCATTCCCTCTGGTGTGCAAGGCATATGAAACAGTTGAAATGCCCTCGGACTTCAAGAGTAATGTAATAATTCCAATTGCAAAGAAGGCTGCTATGGTATGAAGGTGTTTGTTTGTTTGTGTGTCTATCGACCTGCCAGCGCTTTCGTTCGGTAAGTCACCTCATCTTTGTTTTTATATATATATATATATATATATATATATATATATATATATATATATATATATCTCTCTGTGTGTGTGTGTGTGTGTGTGTGTGTGTGTGTGTGTGTGTGTGTGTGTGTGTGTGTGTTATGGTGAAAGAAAGGAGCAATAAGTTACTTTTATTCCAATATACCATATTTTGTTCTGTAATTTTCTGCCAAATATATAATGAATATAAATATCTGGTGTACTCACAACATTTGGGGGGGGGGGGGGGGGGGGGCGGAAGCACCTCAATACAGCAAGCTCACTGCTGTCAACAGGTTGTGTATGTTGAATAGATGTAGAGAGATGGAAGGTTCCAGGTTGTTTATGTAATGGTAAGGCAGAAATTTTTAAATGAGGTTTGTAACTGGGACAAGGGGAAATCCGGGATGGAATAATGATAGTGTCATTTGTAACCGTTCTGGGACAGATCTGGGCTCTGTTTGTAATTTGAAGTATGAACTGCAGATTACAACTGAAGAAATTTCAAAAAATGTAGGACACTCATAATTATTGAGATTCTTGAGAGAGCCAGCCATGAATAAACCATTCCCTCTGGTGTGCAAGGTATATGAAACAGTTGAAATGCCCTCGGATTTCAAGAGTAATGTAATAATTCCAATTGCAAAGAAGGCTGCTACTGACAAGTGTGATAATACTGAACCATTAGTTTGATAAGCCATGGTTTGCAAAATATTGAAAGAAGCTAACCATGTAGATCAGTTTGGGTTCTGGAGCACACAAGCAATATTAATGGTATGAAGGTCCGCCCCCGGTAGCTGCGTGGTCAGAGCGACAGACTGTCAATCCTAAGGGCCCGGGTTCAATTCCCGGCTGGGTCGGAGATTTTCTCCGCTCAGGGACTGGGTGTTGTATTGTCCTAATCATCATCATTTCATCCCCATCGACGCGCAAGTCGCCGAAGTGGCGTTCAATCGAAAGACTTGCACCAGGCGAGCGGTCTCCCCGACGGGAGGCCCTCATCACACGACATTATTATTATAATGGTATGAACATAAGATAAAGAAAGGCAAACCTTCATTTATAGTATCAGTAGATTTAGAGAAGGCTTTTGACAGTGTTGACAGGAATACATTCTTAGAAATCTTGAACCTAACAGCATTAAAATACAGAGAGTGCATCATTATAATTTGAACAGAAAACAGACTGCAACTGTAAGAATTGAAAGACATGAAATGGAAGTGTTTATTGAGAAGGGAGTGAGACCATGTTGTACCCTACTGTCTGTGTTGGTTGATCTGTACATTGGGCACATGCTGAAGGAAACAAAGAAGAAATTTGGAACGGGAAGTAAAATTCTGGGAGGAGCAATAAAACTAGCACAATGACATGTCCTCGGTGCTCACCACCCACCTGGCTTTTATTTATGTTAATTCCTTCCATATCAGCATTTTTTCGCAGTAACTACTCCTTTCTTCACTCAATTTTAGTTTTCTACATCTGTCATTTCCCGACCTGTCTGTTTTTTTGCTGTTCGCCCTGCTACCTCTGTTATATACAATGCACTTAGGTTTTCACTCTTATTAATTCATGTACAATGCCACTGAGTCCAAAAGCTTGTAAAAGCTAAACCTTTTTGTGTCACTATTCTCCTGCCACCACTTGGTGAGTAGATTTTTTATCTATCCATTTCCATTGTTTTTGTTGTTATAATTCATGTTGTTGGATAAAGCAAAGCTCTTCATTCCAATCCTGATGGGCCAGTTGGGACCGACCAACTGCTGTGACATCCTCTGCCAATGGCATCACTGGATGCAGTATGGAGGAATGTGGGGTCAACACACAGCTCTTCCTGTCTTTTTAATCTTTATTGATCTTGGAGGCACTTCTTCTCATCCTATACAAGTTCTCCTACCAAAGAAAAATCCCTGGTAGTACTGGGAAGCAAACCTGGGTCCTCTGCATAGTAGCCAAACACACTGATCTCTCAGCTATGGCAGTCAGACTGCTGTTACATAATCTGGAAGCTTATTAAATAAGAGGTATTTGCAGTGGATGCCTCCACTCATATCTCTGCAACAAGAAGCAACTGACTAAACTCATATCCCAATAAGGAAGATAAGTTGATTTAGAGAAAGAATTAGTAACCTGTTGTATCTTACAGAGCTCCAATCTGGGTTCTCTCCTCTTCCTGCCCTAAATCAGTAACCTAAACAAAAATTTATCATTAACAATTCCTCTAGTGTTTGCTGGTGATACGAACCTGCTGTGCTGCAAAAAAATCACTCATTATAACTGCCCTAATTGATATCAGTGATAAGCTTCTGTATTGGTTCTATAACAGTAAACTATTTTTGAATGAGTAAAACTGCCTTCGTGGTGTTTAGCCTCTCACGGGGCAATGGAATCCACATAGAGATCATGTCTTTCCATAATGAAATAATAGAGCTGGTAAAAGAAATGAAGTTTTCTTTGAGTATAATGGAAATTCCAGGTAGGAATATCAACAATAATGGAAAACTGATAGATTGCTACTCACTGTAAGGATGACCTGTTGAATTGCAGGCTGGCACAACAAAGAGACTGTTACACATTATAGCTTTTAGCCAAAGCCTTCTTCAGCAAAGAAAACACACATACATTTGCACAAGCAAGCAGATTTCACACACACACACACACACACACACACACACACACACACACACACACACGACTGTTACCACCAGCAGCTCCAACTGGGATGCAGCTGTCATGGGAGTAGCAATCTGGAGTGGTGAGGAGAAGGGGGAAGGACAGCAGGGTATGGGTGGGGGGAGAGAAGTGCACTGTCTGGCAAGGCATGCAGGGATATAGAGACTGCCAAGTGCAGTGTAAATGAGGTAAAAAATGGGGAGCACGAAAGGAGAGGAGGAGAGAAGGGAGAATGTTGGGTGGGTACATTGGCAGGGGGCAGCATACAAAGAGGGTGAGGGAGTTTGAAAAGGGAGGAGTTGATTGGATGAGGGGGCCAGAAACTGTTTGGTGGAAGCTGCAGGGATAGTAGATCACCTTAGGTTGAGGACAGGATAATTCTGGGAGAAGAGGATGTGTTGTAAGAATAACTTCCATCTGCACAGTTCAGAAAAGCTGGTGGTGGAGGGCAGGGTCCTGACGGTCCGGGTTGTAAAGCAGCCACTGAAATCAAACATGTTATGTTCAGCTGTATTTTGTGCCACAGTTTGGTCTATTTTGCTCTAAGCCACAGTTTGGCAGTGGCCATTCAACCTGGTGGACAGCTGGATAGTAGTCATACCAATATAAAAAGCTATGCAGTGATTGCAGCAAAGCTGGTATATGACATGGCTGCTTTCACAGGTGGTCCAGCCTCTAATGAGCTAGGATAAGTCTGTGACAAGAGTGGAATAGGAAGTGCTGGTTGGATGAGTTGGGCAGGTCTTGCACCTGTGTCTTCCACTGGTAGTGGCATAGGGATAGAATAGGGTGTTGTGGAGGTTGGTTGGGTGACAGAACACCACTTTAGAAGGGATGGGAAGGACCTTGGGTAGGATGTGTCTCATTTCTGGGCATGATGATGCCCTGGCGACAGATATGTTTCAGCTTTTAGAGTCAGGTGGTGGTAATGAGTGACAAAGGGGGCACTCTTTTGTAGCTGGTTCTTGGGGATGGTGGGACGGTTGGGAGTATGTGGGGAAATGGCACAGGAAATGTGTTTGCGTACTAGTTCTGGAGGATAGTGCCTGTCTGTGAAGGCCTTTGTGATACCTTCAACATACTGAGTGTTAAATGATCCTTGGATTGTCACCCATGGAGAGTGAATTGAGACATCAGGACAACAGTAGATTTGTTCAATGCATTTATTTATTCCGGCCTGGTGGAGGCATCCAGTTGCCTCTCATGTGAAACAATAGACATCTGGCATTGTTAACAGCAGAAAGAGTGGGGCCGAGCATGTGTCACTCAAATGCCGCTGTCAGTGAGGTCTCCAGCTGTGAAGGTGGTGACAGCGCAGTACTACAGCTGACAATGGCCGTGAACTTCCTCGAGCATGCGGGTGGCTCCCTCATGACTCAGGGCAGGCTGCCCTGTTTTGTGGAACAGTGGATCCTGTACTGCATACCGGGATGTTACTCCAGGTTTCATTGGCTTAGGGTGTAGGCTGTTGTGCTGAGGCAAGAATGATTTAGTATATGACTGGCTGATTGCTTACTTGCCCCAGACTATGTTCGTTTAGGGCTTAGGGCATGTGCTCTAAACACTTCTGTGGTGGCAAGTGAGGAAAGTCTTCCATCCTTCCACTAGTGTATTGCAGTGTCGGCTGTTGCTAGACAGTGCCCAGCTGGCTCTGCTTTGCAATGCCAGTCGATCATGTTTTGCTCTGCAATTCATGACCTGCAGTTGGCTCTGGTGTATTTTCTGACCAAAAACAGTTTATATGTTACATTGCCCTCCTTTTTATCAGGATCCAGGCCCTCAGGTCAACCAAACTAGATTATTCTTTGCACTAGAGTTTCTGGTAACTGGCCCTTCTGGCCCTGCTTCACCTCTTAAGAATTATTCTAACAATTGGTTCCCTTAATCTTACACATTTCCAAAGGGCCCCCTGCTCTGCTTCTTAACTCAAACACCATGGAACTTACTTCATTAGTAGGCTTGCTGCACAATCACTTCTAACTCTCTATTTCCAACTTACAAGCTAAAATGAAGCAGTTATTCATAATACTGGTGCGTTCAGATTCCTTCTGCTGCTTTTATGCTTGGGTATCCAACCCACTGGAATCTGAACTATGGCTTGGTCCGAGCTTAGTCTTGTGCTTCGTCTGCTATGTACCAACACAAGGACTGTGCTCAGTATAATAAGTGCCATTGTTGTGGCTGACATGATAATAGTCTTTGTTCTCTCTTTCTGGTACTGATTTCCCTGATAAGAATTTACATGCTGCAATAAGGTTTCCAGGGAGACTCATCCCTTCTGTTGGTTCAGAAGCGCGTTTGTAGGCTGCATTAAGTCCAGCCCCAGACTTTGATTTAAGCCAGTTAGATTTGCAGTATGTAGCATTTCCATGGGCTTCTCCGGCCAATACAAATGAGACTTCGAAATATTCAGATGAGTTACACCTGAAATTGTGGTGAGCAGGTACAAAGTAGGCCCCATTATCTCACACACTGTTCCATTTAATAAGAAACATCTCCCGTTCAATTCTTGCCTCTTTGCTGACCTAAGTTTCCAGTGCTCGAAACAACTAGCCACTACTACCATCTTGCCAAAGGTAAGAGTACAATCAATGCACCTTGACCTGCTGAGAGTACAATTCTGGCTCAGTCACATTCTCTTACGTCCTTTTTTCCCCATTAGCAGTTTCACTGCACAGGAATCCTGCCGCTCTCATATGGTACCAGTTTCAACGTTACAACCACACTAGAATGTCCTGTTGAAACATTGCCAAACGTGTTCCCAGTGGTAGGGATGCACCAGAGGGTGACTGCCCTCCTCCTCCTCCTCCTCCTCCTCCTCCTCCCTGCTGTATCAATTGCAATGATGACCATGCAGCCTGCAATGATGACCATGCAGACTCATCCCGAGAATGTCCCATGTATCTTGATGAGCAGGCCGTCTGGGAGATCTGGGTGAAGGAAAAAGTGCCTTAACATGTCACTCACAAGTTGTTGGCTAGTCAAAAGGCCTGCATTTTACCACCTGGCACATACGGTGCTTTTCTTGCTACACCTTGCTCTATGAAGGACACAGCTATGGAGATTTGTGACCTCAAATTCAGCACAGTTGTAAAATCGCCCAGTGTCATGGTAGCATCCTAGTCTCCTCCTCCTCCAGCTGTGCAACAAGCCATCACGTCTTTGCCTCTGGTGCCAAAATCACCTGCTACACAACCAACAGGCTGGAAAGAACAGAAGGAATTTTCCCCACAAAGACTTCTTATGTCCCTCCAGCCAGCAAGCATCTGAGACTTCATCTGTCAATTACAAAGCTTCTAAAAAATCATACAAAAACTAATGGTCTTCTCCTTCACCAACTCACAGGTCTTCAACAGTGTTGCCACTTGATACTCTCACCTGGCTGACCTGCGTTTCGCCGGTGCGCACCGCCACCTATTTTTCTACCCTGGAATCTGCAAGCTGACCTAGTGAAAATGCTGTTCCCTCCGTAGATCTCATGGAACAGGATCCTCCAGCCTCTGCACCCTGTAGCAGTGAGTCTTTGATGGCCGACACTCAGCAGCTGCCGAAGTGACAACCCTTAATTTTTCCTTCCTCCCTTTACGCCATCAAGTGTCTGCTCTAATGGAATGTTTGCAGCATTAGATCTGAACAAGGAGGAATTACGACTGCTCTTGGAATTGCAGTGTTCACTTGTTTTCTGCCTCCAGGTAAAAGAATTGTCTCTTCACGACCGCTTTGACCTCTTGCATTTCATTCTGGTCTGCTTTGAGCTTCCACCCCAAGGACAGCATGCCATCTCAATGCGGGAGTCATGCTGCTCATCCAGGATGACGTTCACAGTCAAATCATTTCACTGAACATCCTGCTGTAAGCTGTTGCATTCCGCATTTTCCTTCCTCGCTTCATCTTTTCTCTTTCTGCTGTCTACATACCTCCCTCATTTGGTGTCACTAGGGAAGACTTCCTCCAGCTTATTGGTCAACTCCCTCAACCCTTTCTGCTGCTCGGTGACTTTAATTCACACCGTACCCTCTGCGGCTCTTCCAGAACCTGTCCAAGAGATGCCCTCTTGGCTGAATTTCTCAGTCAACTCAAACTCATCTGCCTTAACACTGGAGCACCCACATTCCTTTCAGACACTATGCACATCTATTCCCGTTTGGACCTCTTGTTCTGCATTGCCCAGCTTGCTCGCTGTCTTGAGTGGTCTGTTCTCTGTGACACATACTCAAGCGACCATTTCCTGTGTGCTATCTGTTTGATGACTCCTGCCCCACCTTCGTGTAAACCCAACTGGCAGCTTTCTAAGGCTGACTGGAGGCTTTACTCTTCCATGGTGATTTTTTGCTGAATAACGTTTCTCCAGTTGTGATGACCAGGTAGAATACCTTACAAACATTATCCTTACTGGTGCACAATGTTCCATTCCTCATACTTCATCTTGACTGCACCGCATCCCGGTCCTTTGGTGGCGTGAGGTATGACTCAATGCAATTCGCGCGCGGCAATGTGCTCTCCACTATTTTAACTCTCATCCTACAGTGACGAACTGTATTAGTTCACAAACAGTTGTGTGCACAACGTCGTTGCATTCTTCGGGACAGTTGACAAAGTAGCTGGATTTCATTTGCTAGTTCCGTTAACAGTTATACTCCCTCTTCCTTCATGTGGGCCAACCTCCAGCGGCTCACTGGGACCAAGGTCCACTACCAAATTTCCACCTGACTGTAGCAGATGATGTCATTGTGGGCACCATTGCTATCTCCAACACTTTACGCTGCTATTTTGCATAGATTTTGAGCTCTACCCTCTATCATTCTGCCTTTCTCCATCAGAAATAAGTGGACGAGGCTCGGGTGATACCCTTTTCTCAGAATTGTGAGTGCTACAATGCTGCTTTTACTATGAGGGAGGTAGATCATGCTCTCATTTCATCCAGACCTTCCACCCCAGGGTCCAGACACTGTTGACATTAAGATGATGTTGCAGCACCTTTCTCTTGTGGGCAAGCACTTTTTGCTTCATATGTACAATTGCATCTGGGCAGATGACTCGTTTCCCAGATGCTGACGTGAAGCCACTGTCATACCCATGTCAAAGCCTGGTAAGGACAAACACCTTCCTTCTAGCTACCGCCCGATTTCTCTCACCAACTGTGCTTGCAAGGTTCTCGCAATTTACTAATCACTGATTCTCGCAATTTACTAATCACTGCAAAATGTGTATTCCTAGCGCACCGTACTGCAGTTGACCATCTCGCCACTTTGTCAAGCCATGTCGTGAACTGTTTTCTGTGGAAATACTAGACTGTGGTTGTGGTTTTTGATTTGGAGAAATCCTACACCACCTGCTGGTGGACTGGTATCCTCGATACTCTCTACATTTGGTGGTTCTGAGGCAGCGTGCCCTGTTTCCTTCAGAACACCTTCATCCAGGAAAGCAGGATGTCAGTGCTCTGTCCTGAGCGTCGTCCTCTTTGCTATAGCCATTAACCTACTATGGCCTGTCTCGTGCCAGGCATCTGTGGCTCCCTTTTCCTGAAGGATTTTGCGATCTATTGAAGTTCTCCATGCACTTGTCTCTTTGAGTGTGCAGTGTTACGTGGCTTTATGCTTAATTACAGACTTACTATTTTATCAGTTGATTTGTTTTCACCACGTAACGCCTGCTGTTTACGTCCTCCTTCGTTGCTGAGCGATGTATCACTTTTCATTCTGACGCCGCAACTCTTCCTTTCCTATATCTTTACAACTTTTTATCTATATAAATGATGAACTATTGGTTTTCCCGTTTAACAATTTTTTAATAACTGTGGAAGTATTACAGGCATCAGGCCCCACCTAATGTGTCACCCGCCTATACGTTTTACGTGAACCTTTCAAGACTCGATCAATCTGTTTACAAAGAGAAAGCAGAATATCTCTTCGTTTGACGTTGTCCAACAACGGCCTAGGAAGCTCGATGCCCTCGTGGCCCAGGCTCTTCCATGGCTCGTGGTAGTTTGCAGCATTCGTTTTATTCCTTGCCCACTTGCCGCTACGTCGAACTTTCGTGATGACCATTGGGCAACGTCTTCCATGTTACCTGCAACATAAATAAACTTTCTTCCCACAGTATTTCTGAAAACCCAAAAACAAACTTAAAGAACATAGTAATAATAACTGTTCTTACAATTATTCGTATAAGTCTTGGTCGATTTAATGAGGGGTGGGACAGGCCTAAGCCTTGTGACACCACAAGTGGTATCTTCAGCGATGTCTCGATTGTCTTTACTCATGGTGCATCGACAATGGCGTTCGGCTTTTCTACTGACAAAACTGTTTGTGTGAATTTGTGGTGGCACTATGGATTTCTTCCACCATCTTTACATATTGGGTCTGTTGTTTTTCCATTCGCTGAACCTATGAAATTTCTGGGGCTCATGCATGATATGAAACCACCTTGGTCCTCCCACATGTCGTATCTGGTGCTAATGCTTCTGGTAACCTCAGCAATGGTATTCTTGTTTGACACAAATTCACTCTCTGTGCTCACTGTATTCAATTCCACACATACTATTTCACGTCTATCTGGCTATGCCTCCAGGCATAATCCATATGACTTCAGGAAGGGGGGGGGTTACCTTCGTAATCTCAGATGTTATTGAATTTAGCATATGTTAAAATTCAGGATTAAGTGAGAAACACACATTTTTTTTGTTTTCTCCAAAAAAGTCCTGCCCTGAGATACAGGTCTCTGAAGACGACACTGTGAACACCATTTTGAAGATGCAAATTTTGGAAATTTTAAAAAAATAAGAAGACTCTGTTTCAAAGTGAAGATGTTTCCAGTGATGACCTTTTGTGTTCCAAATGTTCTGGCACAGTAACAATAATGATAGTGTCTGAACAAGGTGAAGCCCCCCATGGTGCAGATGATGTAGATTTTGCATCAGTAAAGGAAGAATTAAATAGCCTGAATCAGTCAACTAGAGGTAGATGATAGTCCTGTTAAGAAACTGTGGTCAGTGAAGTCGAGTCGTAAGCTCTACGCACCAAGAAAGTGCAGAGAAATTACTAAAGATATGGATGAATACACTACAGCAAAACTGACCACATTCTTCAAACTAGAAATTCCATCTTCAGAAGAAAATGAACTGAAGCACTCTTGCAGCTCTTGCCTGGAATTTTTCACAAATATCAGTTCAGCTGTTGAATATTATGCATCCTACAGCGAAAAGGTGCAAGTTTTAACTATTATTCCAGAGACATTTTCAAAGAACACAATTTTGAACCACATTCCATCAGTATCAAAGTACATGGTAGACAAATCAAGAAATGTGAGGTCTGTAAAAGGAGTCTTTGGAAGGCCAGATCCCTATTTTGGTCATCCTGCAGAAGCAGCTCAAGTTCAGATAGTGCAGTCATTTTATCTGGAAGATAAATAGGAGTGTTCTCACCAGAGTGCCAACAAAAAGGCATTATAACTGTAATGGTTGGAGGTCAAAAAGTTGTGAAAGTGAAGAGGTGCATGGCTCAAAAGAATAAAAGAAACTTTTGCAGTTTATAAGAGCAACTACACAACTTCACATATTGGAAGATCAAAATTTTATGCAGTACGACCTAAGTAGGTAGTTCCACACCTACCTAGAGATGTCTGTTTATGTGTGTACTGCACGAATTTTGAACTTTGTGTGGTAACTTTGAAGACCTTACTCAAGCGTGTGACATATGACACCTTGGTTGGGCATGTGAAGTCATTAGATGTCTGTGACGTAAAGCGAGAGACTTCTTTATTTCAAGAATGTGGAGCCTGCCCTGGAGAGGGAGGACTGTTTTTACTGACACTTGGCCTGGAAGATGTAGCAGATAAGTCTGCAAAAATTATGTATGTGACATGGGAGGAAAATAAACTAATTAAGAAAACTGTTGCCTTTGACAGTTTCATCGATGAACTTGGTAAATGGTCAGTGAAAGCAGTAACACACCAGCATATGAAGAAATTGTAACAACACATTGCAGAAGTGAAAGGGTGTGTACAGGCAGAAGAACTATGTTTAGTGCTTCACTGTGATTTTGCTGAGAACTGGTCTGTAATCCTCCCACAAGAAGTACAAGGGTATCATTGGAGTAATGACCAGGTCTCAGTTTTTACAGGAGTGACATATTTTCAAAACAAGACCACAAGTGTTGCAGTTATAAGTGATGACACAGGACATGACTTACCACATGGTTTGCTAGCAGTGCACAAAATTCTTCAACTGCAGACAGGAGCAGAGAAGATCATCATTATTTCTGATGGCGCTCCTAGTCGATTTAAAAATCATTACCACCTGTTTGAATTGAGTAAGTCGCTTGTGCCAACTGACTGGGTATACAGTGCTACTGGTTATGGGAAGAGGCCTTATGGTGGTGTAGGGAGCCTGCTAAAACACCATGCTGCAAAACATAATCTTTCCAGACCAAATACTGCTGCGATTCAGAATGCTGAGGCTTTTACGAGAGTTGTGAAATCTTATGTGAGCAGAAAAAAAGAAGAATGATCCAAACGAACTACTCCTGTGAAAGGAATTCAGAAGACACATTTTTGGACTCAGAGTGATGGATGAACTCATATTGCACGCATTTTAAAGAGCAAGAAGCCCTCGGACGTTGGCGCGCCAGGTACATATAGTCTGCGGCCGCGAGCTCGCCTCCAGTTCACCACCGGCAATGGAGGGTGAAGCTTTGACAATGCCAGCCACTCGTGCTGGCGAAACGTCAGGAAAATCATTAGATGAGCGTCGGCCGAAGAACCCGAGACAGAAGCCAATAGGCAGTTTGTCATAATATCCTATGACTGTAATATCAAGAGTCACTCCTGGAATTGGCTAATTCATACAAAAACCCGGGCATAACACTCTGTAGGGGTATGAAATGGAATGGTCACATAGGCTCAATCACAGGAAAAGTAGATGGTAGACTATTTATCGGTAGAATACCAGTTAAGTGCAGTCAGTCTACTAAGGAGATGTGGGACCTGTCCTAGAATGTTGCTCAGTGTGTGGGACCCACACCAAGTAGGGCAACTTATACAGAGAAGGGTGGCACGAATGGTCACAGGTTTGTTTAATCCATGGGACAGTGTCACAGAGATACCGAAGGAACTGAACTGGAAGACTCTTGAAGATAGATATAAACAATCCTGAGAAAGTATTAATAAAGTTTCAAGAATTGACTTTAAATGATGACTCTAAAAATATAATACAATTCCCTACATATCACTTACATAGGGATTGTGAGAATAAGATTACAGTAATTACTGTACACTCAGAGGCATTCAAACAGTTACTACATTCATCACTACAAACAGCTTGTTTCCAGTAAACTGCTGTCCAGTGGTGTCGCTCTTTACACAACCTCAAGCGTCACATAGCACTGACTACAGAAATGTGTGGCACATGAAGAGCTGCTTGACCACTGCACGTCATTCTTTCTGACTCCCTACACACAATCATTGTAATAGCTGGACTGCTGGTAGACTTTGGAATTCATGAGTGAGTCTGCCCACTGATTTTATGCAATTTTAAGCAACCATCCTTTGCAATGCTTGACAGTCCCTGTTCATCAGTTCTTGAGCTCTGCCTGGTCTTAGTTTAGCTCTGATTGTTGCTTTGCTTTTTCACTTCACAACCACTTCACCAACAGTTGACCCGGGCAGGTTTGGAAGGACAGAAATGTCCATGATGAATTTACTCAGGTGGCATCTAATGAGTAGCTCACTTTTGAAGTTGCTGAGCCCTCCTGACCAACCTGTTCTGCTGTTATTGCCTCTCTGCTGACAACACGATACTTTCTGCCTCTTTTTCTACTGTCAGGTCTGCGTTTTGTAACACATAGTGGTCAGTTCTGCATTACATAAAAATGCCCATATAATTTTGATCACTGCATTGCAAATAAATATTTGTTCACACACTTCAGAAGTCCTGCGGGATGCCCCTTCCAATTGAGTTTATTATGAAGTTGTAACGCCAGGAATTGACACTGTTAGTCTGTTGTATGTATCTGTCATATTTATTCAAATACTAAAAGGAAACTTTTTACAAGTTCTAAACTGTGTGTAGTATACTTTTTCAAAGTTTAGTGAGTATATTTTTTCAAAGTTTAGTGAGAGAGAATTGGCAAGGAACCATTCAGTAACATCCATGAACATTCCATTAACTGGGCTTTTAATAACTGTAATTTTTTTTGTTATTTATTGCAATGTTTGTTACACTTGAAATCTAAAGAAACTTGGCATCTGGCAATGTTACTGATGAAACATTAGTAATACACACAAGAAAGGATAGCTTAATACAGGGTTCTATCCTATGGACATCCTTTGTTTCTTGTAAAAGGGATATATTGTGAACCATGTTCAGCATTTCCTACTACACCATAATATTCTAATTTTTTTTTTTTTTATAAAAGTAACGTGATTTGCACAATGAAACATCTTTGATAGATAATAGAAGGTACCAGGAGCCTGTAATTTATTGCCTTACACATAAAGTACTTTGTTACTGGGGGACTTTAATATTAGAAACCGAACCGTGATTTTGACAATATACACTGTCCACTCACGTTAATATGACCACTTGTCAAAAGCCTGAATAAACACCTTTTGTAGAGTGGACATGCAAGAAGAGAGTCAGTTAAGTTGTAGAAGGGGATGTGGAGGTAGCCGACTCCAATGCTGTGGCCAGCTGCACGAGGTTTCTCGGTTGAGGCCCAATCGAGATGGTCCCACAGAATCTCGATTAGGTTTAAATCCAGTGAGTTTAGTGGCCAGAGGAGGATGGTAATCTCAACCTGGTGCTCTTTGAACCACGCACCTACACTGTGAACTGCGTGATAAGTTGATAAAGTGGCACTGTTCTGTCAGTAGATGCATTGTGCTGAGCTAAAAACAAATTGCATATAAGGTGGAAATGGTCCCTAAGGTTAGATGCATCATTGTATTGATCAATTAAGCCTTCCATAATGATGAGGTCACAAAGGAAATGCCACGAAAACATTCCCTAGACAATAATGCTTCCTCCTCCGCCCTGGAGCCTTCTGACAATTGCTGCAGGGCCATATACATGCCGACGACCATCTGTCCAATGGCACATACGATGTAATTCATCTGAAGAGGCCACCTGTCGCCACTCAGTGGACAGTGAGTTGCAGTACAAGTGTGCAAATTCCAGCCTTTGTTGCCAGTGAACAGCACTCATTGTGGGTGCATGAACCAGGCACCTGCTGCGGAAGCCCATACTCGGCAACATTCACTGAAAGATCGTTGAGGAGATACTGTTGATAGCTGCTTGGTTCACATAGGTGGTCAGTTGCCCAACAGTTGCATGTCTATTTGTCCATATACATTACCACAGCTGTCATTCACTCCTTTCATCTATGACCCGTAGTGCACCACAGTTGCCTTAGTGCTGGTTTTGATTGTGCCATTTTGTCATGCACAGTATACTTTAACAGTAGCAGCATACAAACAGTTTACGAACTAAGCCATTTTGGAAATGCATCTACCATTGACCCAAAAGGCTATGATCATGACCTTTTGGATGTCATTTAAATTGGTCCATTTCTGCATTACAACGACTGCAATGTTTTCCATGTATCCTGATGCATGTTATATACCTTCCATTGCTAGTGCTGCCAACTGCTCTCTGCGAGTGGCTATTGCACACTGAAGTCAAACATAGGTGGTGATCTCATTAGTCTGACTGGACAGTGTATGTCAGTAGTTTGCTGGTTAAAAATGCACTTGTGTATTACCTTCTCTAAAATTTTTGAGCAGTGTGTAAAAATTAAAATTGGATGGAAATTTGATGGTACTGTTTCATCCCATTTCTTATACAGAGCCTTAACTTTAGCATATTTCAGTAAATTGGGAAGTGTTCCAGGGATAAATAATTGTTCTGCAAATAATAAATATGTTACTAAACTTGTGTAAACACCCTTTAATTTACTTTGTTGATATGATACAGTAACTACTAGAGTTTTTCATTTTATATATTTTATGGTGAACATTACTTCTTGTGTAGTGAAGGCCATATTCATATTACTGAATATATTTGTAGTGGCTGACCTGAATTATCCCATGGCAGCAACAACTGAACTTTACAGCCCTATTTTTTCATTAACAGTTACAAAATATTTGTTAAAATGTTTTACACTACTGCACAAATTTGTTATTAATGTAGCAATTTTTCTTGTAGCTCCCATCCCATAGAATAGATGTTAACGTTAATATGTCAGTCATTGAAATAATTTTGTAAAATACGTATGTAGGTATCAGATGTTTTTTACACAGCACCTTTACTGTTTTCCATGTAGTCTTGCATATAAACTTAAGTCACTGTGGCTGAAAATCCACAGTGTTGTTGTTTTACTGCTCTTCCCACTTCACTGCCTCCAAATTTAGCACTTTTGTTCAATAAATTTGATTTGAATGCATCTTTTATACATACCCATTGGCCATACAACAGTCAGTAATACGTTTCATTATTATTATTATTATTATTATTATTGTTGTTGTTTTTGTTTTTGTGATTTGAAATCTTCAGCTTGTAGATTTCACATTTGTATACACTGATCAGCCAAAACATTATGACCTTTGCTCACCGTTATGTTGGATTCTGCCTGACGGCTTTGTGGCCACGTGACACAGTAACAGAAGTATGTAATCAGAGAAGAGACAGATGTGGGATCACCCTACTGAAGATAAGGGCTGCAAATGGGGAAATCCATTGAGATAAGTGTCTTTTACAAAGAGATTATTATTATTATTATTATTATTATTATTATTACACAGAACCTCTGAATGAGTATGCTGCTGTCATGAGTATCTGTGGAAAGAGGTAGTAGAACAGTGAAACTACTGCTAGGCGCTAAATGGCTGGACGACCACGTCTCTTCACAGAAAATGGAGTTCAAAGGCTTGTCTTATCTTTAAAGTAGGATAGATGGTGATCTGTGGCATATGTGCCAAAAGATCACAGTGCTGGGGCATGCAAAAGTGTTTCATAGCTCACCATTCATCATATATTGTTGAACATGGAACTCTGCAGCAGACCACCATACTTGTTCACATGTTGACCCAACGACATCATCAGTTATGACTGTAGTTGGCACGGGGGATTCGACCATCAATCAATGGAGATTTGTTGGCTCTTCAGGTGAATCTCATTTTTGCTACACTAGATCAACTGTTATCTACACAAATGTTGCCATCAAGGTGAACATTGGCTCAAAATGTGCAGCGCACCATGGATGCAGGCTGGTGGGAGCAGTATATGTTATGGAAGACATTTTGCTGCACTTGCGTGGATCTGGGGTTGTAATCGAAGACACGCTGGCAGCCGTGAACCACCTGCATCCCTTCATGCTTGATGTCTTCCCCAACAGTGATAACATCTTTCAGCAGCATAATTGTCTGTGTCTCGGAGCCAGGACCAAGCTACAGTGGTTTGAGCAGCATTATAGTGAACTCATATTAATGTCACCAAATTCGCCTGATGTGAATCCTATACAACCCATCTGGGTCACTATCAGGCGCCAGCACCATGTACGCAAGTCAGTGGCCAATTATTTATGTGAATTACATGACCTGTCCATAGACATCTAATGCCACATACTTCCAAAAACCTACCAACAAACTGTTGGATCCCTGATATGCAGAATCAATGATGTATTTCATTCCAAACATGGAAAAACAAGCTATGAATCAGGTGGTTATAATATTTTGGCTCATCAGTGTATAGGTCGATGACTTGTCAGATCAAATCAAATATTGGCATTGCTTCAAAAAATCATTTGTATGAGGTGAGATAGAAGCATTTAGCTACTTAACCCTAGCACCACTAAGCTCAGATCTGTCACATGGATGTCTGTGGGGGGGGGGGGGGGGGGCAGAAATTGTCCTCACATTCTTTTAACCTTTTTTTTTTTTTTTTTTTTTTTTTTTTTAATGAACTAGGGATTTCTTTACTAGGTTGAAAAACACTTTCCATAGTTATCAGGAACATTATAACATATACAAAAACAATAAATAAAGTAATGAATATGAGAAATATTATTATATTTTATCATGAAACTAACACTTTCATATACATCAGACTTATATTAAGAAATCATGAAAGAACTTACAACAGCAAACCACTTCAAATAAGAACACAGAAAATCAAAGTCAGAAATTACAATTGGGTTTTTCCTTCCTACTCACTTTCACTTTCAATTTTACAACCTTTGCATATGATTGTTTTTGCAGAATGAGTGGAACACACATACTTGGGATGTGTCCCCCCCCCCCCCCCCCCCCCCCCCCCCCCCCCCCCCCCCCCCCCCCCCCCGCTCTGTCGACTCATCCCCCTTGTTATCATTGTGTTGTATGGAAAGAAGTAGGAGAATCTTGGTAGGTTTCAGTTTGGAGATGTATGAAACCAGGGTAACTGGTGCATTGCCTACTTTCGGATATGTGAATAAGAACTAATAGGAAAATAGCTTTCAACCTTGTGTCTTCTTTAGCTGTTCTGGTATGTGTTTTCTGTTACTCTTCAATGTTCCCACCAAAGTTAACTTGTCTTCATTGTAAAGCTCCTCGGCTAGGTCTATGTATAATAACGATCTGTTGTTATGTTTCTTCCACTTCCTGCCATCAGATTCACAAAGCGTCTAACAACTGCCTTTGCACGCCGGTTCCTCGGCAGGCTGTTTATCCTTCCCTGCGTATACCTCCATTTTTAGAACGTACCGGGTGTGTGCACCTGATAACATCATAATCAATATGCCATACTTCCCATGCTTGTCTTTCATAAAGACATTAAAGGGACATCTTCCTCAAAATAGGGAGAGCATTTCATAGATTGTTAGATCTGTACTTGATATGTAGTATTTCACATACATTCAGTCAGCTTTGTCGAAAACTTCACGAAGGGGGCAAAACTTATCCTTCTTTCATCTCTTGGTTCTTGTTTCTTTATCATCAAATCTAATCAGGGACAGAAGTTCTCCACATCGAATACGACTCATTGTAGCTGTGCAGATATTCTTTCCCAGTACTTTCCCCCATAAGTTCTCAAGAGGCAGAGGTGTCCATGAGTATCAGAATGCCAATGAAGGCATACATTTCTTCTATGTTTGTAAGTTTTAAGTTCTTATTGTGAGCTTCTTGGTTTGTATAGACCATGATAATCTTCATTATTTGGGGAACTATAAACTTTTTGAAAGATTCTGACACACTAGAGGTCAAGCCTTCATGAGTCAAACTTCACGAAAATTCACTATATTTTGTACTGACCTGTGTACTTGCCTAGGAGGCGTAGTAATATATTCCCTACCAGTTTTGGCTATAACAATGATGCTGGAAGCAGCTGTGTCCTGTTCATCAGAGGATGAACTCTGTGAACTTCACTCATTTTCTGTTGCTGTGTCACAACTGTATCATCTTCTTCTGGTTTACTTTCATCACCTTCACTTGTTTCATTTATTATAGCCAACACCTCTTCATTTGTGAGAAACCTCTGATACTGACGAGACATTGTATTAGAACTGCTAGTGTAGTTGCAAAAACTACCCGCACTTAAATATAATAGACACATCTAAATAATTAAAAAAAGTTAAAAAAAAACCATGACAGCACATACTCGAGATATTTTTCTATAACTACCTAATTCTTGCTTCTTCACTCCAACGAATCAATATGTTACACAAATAAAAGAAATACTGCAGGCAATTTTTGCCACCCCCCCCACCCCAGTGGTGCTAGGGTTAATTACTATTAACTTAACCAATTCACTTTGTTTATAACTTTTTTTTCATACAGAACCAGAAATACTATGAAGGAATAAAGTTGGCTGTTCAGAAAATGCACCGTCAGGGAAAGAAGGCAAATGTCCTAGATATTGGTACAGGAACTGGGCTGTTAGCAATGATGGCAGCGTCGTGTGGAGCTGACTCAGTTGTTGCATGTGAGGTATTAAATTACAGTATTTATTGCACATAAGAAACACAATTTCTTTGTTGTGATTTAGCTGTCTTACTGCAAAATATAAAATCATCAATTTAATTATTTTTTGTCATACTAATGTATGGTATGCATGTCCAACGTATAAGACTAGAAGAATGGTATAGAGGTATCAATAGAACGAAGTTCTGTTTCACTGATTATGATGCTCTTTAGTAGCACCTTTAGCAGGGAGATGACCATGTAAGACATAAATCACTATACAAGTTTCAGATTTAAGTTAATCTTTTGTGAATGTTTTAATGTATAGAGATGGCGCAACCTTACTATTTCTTGTGAGATCTGAAATTCATTTTCTACAGTTAAGTCTTTGAGAAGTTACCCTGATTGATGGCACGCTATTGAGAAATACTACTTGGAACTATTTTGTTTTACTGTGTGCATGACATCTTGTTCTTCATTTATTAATTGTCATATTTTACAGTAGAAGACTATGTCACATATTTATCTGCCCAAAGAACTTAATGTACCTGCTATTAGAGTAGAAGCTCAAAGCTTATTCAGCTCCCTTCCTTTCCTTCCAGTTTCCTCTATCCAGCTAACACTGGATCGGGAATGGTGTGGTTATTCGCCGGTTTCACGGAGGACCATACTGTTATATGGCTATTATTACAACGGGATCGCCACTCCCAAAGGTATTTTACACCTACTGCTAGCTCCTACTGTATGCACCTAGTGTAACTGCACAGTCAAATGTGACACTGTTGTTCAAATGTTTGCATATTGTGTATCTGAGGCGGTACGTGGGAGCTAGTTCAGTATTTACGTAGGTGGATGTAGAAAAAACATCTGGTCTGGCCAACAGACCACCCTCCTTTTGTTAATCTGTGATGTGGATTCAAACCAGGGCCAATGTTCCGTGCCACTGTCTCCAAAATCCAAAAGCTGGGGATGAAGGCCAAATGGCCAAAGCAGTCTGCTGTGAAGCCATTGGTGCATGTGACCTTTTTGATGTCAGATGGATCTGATGATGATCATACCATTCCTTTTATGGTTGTTGACATCTACCTGAGGAAACCAGTGAGTTTCTCAAGTGACCCCCCCCCCCCCCCTCCATTGCCGTCTTGCTAGCACAGCAAAATGAGAAGGGTAAAGACAGACTAAAACGTCACCCTTAAAAATGGCTTCCATACATTAATGGTTTCAGAACACATGCGGCGGAACTGAAATGGCAAATACAGGAAGACCCTCTGTGCTTGTGTTTGCAGGAAATGCCCTTGTCATAAGAGGCTGTACACTCTATCGTGAGGATAAGTTGACTGGCGAAATAGTCAAGGGAGCGGTTGCTTTGTTTGTTAATAATGCGCACCACTTCTCTGCTCTCCACTAGCTACTAACCTGCAAGTGGTTGCAGCTGAGGTTCACGTATGTGAGAGGGCCACTGTTTGCTTGCTACATTTACCCCCACGTGATGTGACTGACTCTGAGGCTGTAGCAGGTCTCATAGAACAACTCACTCAACCATTTCCCCCACCTGCGAGGCTTCAGTGCATATCATACTGTGCGCGCGGGCTCTTCTTCCCGTGGTGGCACATTGGAGTGTGAATGTATAGTGCGAGAGAACTTACTGTCCTCCCCTTGTTTCCACTCACAATAACTAGACGGAACAAGTTGTCTGGTACAATTGTTTATTTCATTAAACATTACAACTTGCACAGGCAGCGCGCCAACTGCGGCTCCTGGCTTAGCTGGAAGACATACACGCCTGTCCGCTACGGGGTCTCGCAGCTACCTGCCCGGCCATTACAACGGCTAATCCTACCTGCACGCACAAAGGACATGGGCAATCCACTTCTGCACGTAGGTTGCAAATTCTTCCAACAGGGAGCAGACTATACTGGACAGTCTGACCTGTCCAGTTTGAAGCTGCCACTAGATTGCAGTTGGAGTGAGCAGCAGAGTCCAAACATACTCCCACTCTAAAATGAGTTTCTCATTTTACAAATAACCAGAATATTAACAAACAACAAAACCAAAACAAGTAAACAATAAAAATATGACTAGACACAATATCAATGCACATAAAACATGAATACATGAACATTTGGGATGCCCGCATCACCAAAACACCACTGTCATGCTACATGTGAAACACGATGGGTACTAACATGCAGGACACAAAACAATAAAGTATTAATATTATACTGCATAAAAACATGAAATCAATACTAACAGCAGTTAGTCCACAAGAAACATCCACAGCTTCCCAAGCTGATTTTATGAATTATGAGGTTATTCCAGTAAATGGCAGTTTGGCAGTGGCTCTGTATCATATACCACTACACAGATCTGAGGGATCACTTAAGTGATTCACTGCTTAGGTAGGGGACACAATTTTGCTATACGAGATGCATTCAAGTTCTAAGGCCTCCGATTTTTTTTCTCCGGACTGGAAAGAGATAGAAACATGCGCATTGTTTTAAAATGGGGCCGCGTTCATTGTCAATACGTCCCAGAGATGGCAGCACCGTACGGCAGATGGAATTTTACCGCCAGCGGCGAGAATGAGAACTGTTTTAAATACTTAAAATGGTGACGTTTTCCTTACTTGAACAGCGTGCAATCATTCGTTTTCTGAATTTGCGTGGTGTGAAACCAATTGAAATTCATCGACAGTTGAAGGAGACATGTGGTGATGGAGTTAGGGATGTGTCGAAAGTGCGTTCATGGCTGCGACAGTTTAATGAAGGCAGAACATCATGTGACAACAAACCGAAACAACCTCGGGCTCGCACAAGCCGGTCTGACGACATGATCGAGAAAGTAGAGAGAATTGTTTTGGGGGGTCGCCGAATGACTGTTGAACAGATCGCCTCCAGAGTTGGCATTTCTGTGGGTTCTGTGCACACAATCCTGCATGACGACCTGAAAATGCGAAAAGTGTCATCCAGGTGGGTGCCACGAATGCTGACGGATGACCGCATGGCTGCCTGTGTGGCATGTTGCCAAGCAATGTTGACGCGCAACGAGAGCATGAATGGGACTTTCTTTTCGTCGGTTGTGACAATGGATGAGATGTGGATGCCATTTTTCAATCCAGAAACAAAGCGCCAGTCAGCTCAATGGAAGCACACAGATTCACCGCCACCAAAAAAATTTCGGGTAACCGCCAGTGCTGAAAAAATGATGGTGTCCATTTTCTGGGACAGCAAGGGCGTAATCCTTATTCATTGCGTTCCAAAGGGCACTACGGTAACAGGTGCATCCTACAAAAATGTTTTGAAGAGCAAATTCCTTCCTGCACTGCAACAAAAACGTCCGGGAAGGGCTGCGCGTGTGCTGTTACACCAAGACAACGCACCCGCACATCGAGCTAACGTTATGCAGCAGTTTCTTCGTGATAACAACTTTGAAGTGATTCCTCATGCTCCCTACTCACCTGACCTGGCTCCTAGTGAGTTTTGGCTTTTTCCAACAATGAAAGACACTCTCCATGGCCGCACATTCACCAGCCGTGCTGCTATTGCCTCAGTGATTTTCCAGTGGTCAAAACAGACTCCTAAAGAAGCCTTCGCCGCTGTCATGGAATCATGGTGTCAGCGTTGTGAAAAATGTGTATGTCTGCAGGGCGATTACGTTGAGAAGTAACGCCAGTTTCATGGATTTCGGGTGAGTAGTTAATTAGAAAAAAAATCGGAGGCCTTAGAACTAGAATGCACCTCATAGGCCTCTTAATCTGCCCATTAGCAGTTTTTACCATTACCACACGCATACACTTATCAGAACCGGGAAACAGCTGGTCAATGACACCCAGCCTCCACACCAAGGGAGGCAAATTATCCTCCTTGACCAGCACATGATCGCCGATCTGGGGTTGCCATGCTCCTTCCGATGTCCATTTTTGCGTTGCTGCAGGTCATTTATGTATTCTGTGGACCACCGCTTCCAAAAGGACTGGTGCAACTGCTGCACAAGTTGCCATCAGTGCAACCTGTTGGCGGGAACCTCAAGGACAGAGGGTTCTGGATGAGCACAAAGGGGCTGTCCGATTAGGAAATGACCAGGAATGAGAGCAGCAGGAGAATCTAGGTCATCAGAGAGAAGACATAACGGCCTTGATTTCAAACATGCTTCTATCTGAATTAATACAGTAGTCAGTTCTTCAAATACCAGCACTGCATTGCCGATGACACGTTTGAGATGCGATTTCATGCATTTTATTCCTGCCTCCCAGAGTCCACCAAAGTGAGGGGCATGAGATGATTCCTCAGCATCAGCATTAGCGAGATGAGCCCTCCTCACATGTCTTGTTTGATTTAAATTATTGGCATTTACTTCCAAATCCCTTGAGGTGTTATCCCTGAACCTGATCAACTCAAGGGCCTGACATTTTGTTTCCAAAAAATCTATTAGTTGATTTAATGTGGTGAATGTTGACCCAGACATCTTTACCTCCCACTCATGACGTTCTGTGGGTCGCATACTGGACAGAATCTCTTCCTAAAGAATAACTTCATGAAGTGGAACATCAGGTTTGAGAGCTTCTAAGGCCTTCAAATGGCTGCATACGTGATTAATTAGTTGCCTATAATCGCTCGCTGCGCCGTGGCCGACTGTAGGCAAGGCCAACAAAGCCTTAGCATGTCTGGCTGCAATTACTTTTGGGTTTTTATACCTCTGCGTAGTAAGTCCCCAGGCTATCGCTAGATTTCCTGCTGTGACAGGTATATGTTTCAAAAGGTCTTTAGCTTCACTTCGCAAAGACGAATTAAGGTAGTGAAGTTTTTGAACGTCATCGATTGAATTGTTATTCATGATGACCACGCAAATTTGGCAAGTTAATAGCGGGTAGTTTCAAAGAACTGACACTGCCTGATGGATTCGAGCCCAAAGGCTGCGGAAGCTGGGTGTACCTCTTCATTGAACCCTTGAGAGTGGATTCAACAAAGTCCCCACGAATCCTCGAATTCTGCCCTGTCCTTACTGTGATCTGCTGATTCATCTTCAATTTCCAGCCGTGTTTGAGACGACTCAAAATCAGTCCGAATCCGAATCAATCAATTTAATTTTGATTCCAACATTTCGATGCTGGTACTGTCTGCAGACTGCAGAAAGCTCGCTAAGCGCGCGAGAGCGGCCTTTGCTACACCTCCCTGCTTGACTAATTTTGTTTTCTCTGAGGGCTCCATTTTAGGACCAGGAAGATGATAGCAGGAAGCCAACAGTTGCACTTACCAGGCTGCAGCGGCAGTACGAGGCAGTACGGACTGGAACAGCAGCGGTGTCACGGGCACTGGCAGCTGGCGTGGTAGGCGCTACAGTCTCCGGCAGTGTGAAGTTTCGGCGGGAGCAGGAAGTGACGTCACTGATGATGCTGGCACCGACACGTTTCTGTGCCTCTCGCGTTTGAATTAGAGACGCATTACATGTTCACAAATATGTCCCCGATCGCCGTTGTTAAGGCTGTTATTGTCGAAGTCCCGAACAGGCCTTGGGACTCGATAGCAGTCAACAATGAAACCGATAACGTGCGCAGCTCATACGTGGTTTTTTAGAAGTTCACAAATACCCGAAAACAAATCCGCACGAACGTAAATTCCGCGTGGTCACTATTCCGGCCCGGAGGACCAAAAAATGTGCGCACGGGCTCTTCTTCCCGTGGTGGCACGTTGGAGTGTGAATGTATAGTGCGAGAGAACTTACTGTCCTCCCCTTGTTTCCACTCACAATAACTAGATGGAACAAGTTGTCTGGTATAATTGTTTATTACATTAAACGTTACAACTTGCACAGGCAGCGCGCCAACTGCGGCTCCTGGCTTAGCTGGAAGACATACACGCCCGTCCGCCACGGGGTCTCGCAGCTACCTGCCCGGCCGTTACAACGGCTAATCCTACCTGCACGCACAAAGGACCTGGGCGATCCACTTCTGCACGTAGGTTGCAAATTCTTCCAACAGGGAGCAGACTATACTGGACAGTCTGACCTGTCCAGTTTGAAGCTGCCACTAGATGGCAGTTGGAGTGAGCAGCAGAGTCCAAACACATACATTGTAGGCTTCGACCTCTGCTTGCCTTCAGGGTTGGATATCGGAATGTCTTATGATGTCTTAGGAGCTGTGCATCCTTAACAAAGGCACTCCAGCTCATTTCTGTGCTGCTGCTCGATCATTCTTAGCTATTGACCTCTCTCTCTGCTCTCCATCCCCTGTTGGCTCTGTTCAGTGGGAAGTCACTGACAACTTTCATTTTAGTGACCAGTTCCCACTTCACATACCTACTGGACGGAGCTCTCCCTGAATGGACACAGCCATGATGGATGGTCGGCAGAGCCAACTGGATGATGATCGGCCAGCGGGCTGTGTTTGAATGCCATGACAGCGTCCAGGAGTGGGTGGACCACACTGCGCTAGTCATCCTCCATGTTGTGGAGCTCTCCATCCGAAAGTTCTCTCCTCATCATCCTAGGAGGCTCCCTGTGCCTTGGTGGACTGATGAGTTCTGTACAGACATGCCGGTCAGACGTGCAGCTCTGCGATGGTTTAAGAGCCGTCCAATGGCGGAAAACCTCACAGCCTTCTGATTAGTGAGGGCAAAGGCCTGATGCATCATCAAGGAGAGCAAGAAAAGGTCATGGCAAATGTTCCTGGACTCTGTGAACTATTCCACCTTTTCTACTGCAGTATGGGAAGCCATCAGGAGGATTTCAGGTAAAGGCAGTTGATTACGTAAAGCAGCATTGTTGACTCGATGGTATCTCCAGACAACACTTGGAGACATTGCACAAACAATGGCAGAACATTTTGCACTGACTGCTGCCACTGCCAGCCAGGATCCAGCGTTCTGTTGTTACCATTCAACCATGGAAACAGGTGAGCTGGACTTCAGGTTTAACAACTTGGAGTCCTACAATTGTCCATTCTCCATGTGGTAGCTGAATTGGGGTCTGTCTGCATATCATGATACTGTACTCAGTCACAACCAAATCCATTGCAGCATGCTTCGATATTTGTCAGCAGCATCAAAGGAAGTCCTCCTTGAATGTTCTAACCTTATATGACAGACAGGCAACTTTCCCAACTTGTGGAGGGAGGCAATTCTGATACCTCTTCTCAATCCAGGAAAGGTTTGCACATGTCCCAGTAGTTACCGGAGCATCACCTTAATGAGCTGTATAAGAAAGACGTTGGAGTGAATGGTTAACCATCATCTGGTTTGGATGTTGGAGACGGGGCAGTTCCCAAGTCGCTCACTGTGTAGATTCAGGAGATTTTGATTCACTGTTGACATCCTGAACTTGCTAGAGGTGACTGTTCAGCAGGCTTTTGTATGTAAACAGCATTGTGTAGGTATATTTTTTGATATCAGTGAGGCATACAACTTCAAGCTTTTGTGGTTACCACACCAGGAGAACCTGAAGGCATGGGCCCAGAAGGCACTGAACATCTTGAGGTGTCTTAAGTTACAGGTCTTGGGGAGTTGACAGGGTGCATCTGCTCCAGTTTTAAAGGGCTTTTGTTCAATCGCAGCTGGACTAAGGACACACAGCGTACAGGTCAGCGATTCATTCGTGCCTGAAAATCATTGACGCTGTACACCATGAGGGCATCAGGCTGTCCACGGCTGCGTACAAGACCAGCCCCTTACTTAATGTTTGTGCTGAGGCTGGTGAACCAATAACATTCAGCGACAGCTTCTCAGGGTACACCAGGCACGCCAGCTCCTAGCACTCCCACTTCCCTAGCATACCATACTGTGCATTGTCCAGTTGTAGAACACCTTCATACAAATCATCCACAGGCAACGAGATCATTTGGGATCTGTGCAAAATGTGTGCTGGTGTCCCTTGAGGTGAGGCACATATAGGTTAAAATCTTGGATTTTAACCGACTGCCATCCAGGTTACTTCAGAGGTCTACAGTAATTTTAGATTTAGTGCAGTACAGGAGAGGTTGCACTCTTGCTTCTGATTTTAATGTGATATTTCCTGGCATTATAAATGAGCACCACAACTATTTATCTTTCTTAACAGATGGGTCTAAACAGGTGGACTTTGTTGCTTGCTCTGTTTTCCCAGACTGTGCCCTCAACATTCGGTTGCCCCCAGAGTTCACTGTATGTGATGCCGAACTATCTGCTATCTTGAGAGCACTGGAGCAAATTAGTTGTGCCATGCGTACTAAATTTCTCATCCGTTCTGACTCCCTCAGTGCCCTGCAGTCTATGCAATGCTTGTATCTGATAAAGTAGGTCAGGATATCCAGGCACCCTCCTCCAGCTACAGTGGCTGGGGAAGACGGTGTCCTTTTGCTGAGTGCCAGGGCATATGGGCATTGTGGGGATCAAAAGGGTGAATGTGGCAGCTAAGGAGACGTGTAACGATTCTCAGCTAGCTCAGTATGTAATCCCCCTGCATGCTATCACCTCGCTCTTAAGATACACAGTCATGCATCAATGGGATGCTGGGTGGCTGGAAGTGACAGACAATAAGTTCGCTCTAGTAAAGGTCACAGTGCGGCCGTGGCATACTTGCTTCCATCCACATCAATGGGATGAGGTCCTCCTTGCTCATTTTCACCACAGCCCTACGATGCATGGCTTCTTGCTCCAGCGAGAGGACCCTCCAATGTGCAGTGCTTGTGGTGTACCGTTACTGTGTGCCACATTTTATTAGACTGTGTTTTATTTTCCGACCAGCGGGTCATGTTGGGTTTGATTACGGATCTGCTCCCTATTTTAAGTAACATTCAAACGAATGTTGTTAGAGTTTGAGTTTTGTGAATTGTCAAATATTTTTCCCAAGATTTTAGGGAGCAGGTTTTAATGTGGTAACAGGGTGGTTATCCCACCCATGTTTTTTGTTGGTGGTCAGCCAGTTACATTTCTCTGTGCCTATCTTTTAGCTCCTTTGTCATTTTACTCGTGTTGTAATCTCATATATAGCTCTTTTTACTTTTTCTCTATTGTTTTAGCACATGTGAGATCAAGTGTTTGTATGGTCAGTTCGAGTGCATGAAATTTTATGCCAATTCATTTATTTTAAGGAGTGTAATGATAACCTTTCTGATGAGTGCGCATAAGCTCCAGCCACACACACACACACACACACACACACACACACACACACACACAGAGAGAGAGAGAGAGAGAGAGAGAGAGAGAGAGAGAGAGAGAGAGAGAGAGAGAAATAGCTGACAGGCTGAAGCTACAGTACTCACTCCGTCCTGGTGGAAAAGGCAGTTGAAATTCATTTGGCAAAGAATTTAATTAATAAAAGTATCTCTCTCAACCTGTACAAATCATGGAATCTCACACTTTCTTTAATAAATTGACAAAGGCATCATTACAGTGCAGCTAAATAATGATAGATCGACCCCCCTGTGGGTCCGGGGGTAAGAATAGGCCCACGGTATTCCTGCCTGTCATAAGAGGTGACTTAAAGGAGTCTCCAACATTTCAGCTTTAATGTGATGGTCCCCTAAGGGGTTTGACCTATACTTTTCAAAATTCTCTGTTAGTGCGTACCATTTGGGGAAGGATGCCTTAGGTGGTGTATCATAAATCCATCTTGCCTTCAGATCTGGCACACTCGATATCGTCATGGAGTTGGACTTGTACCGAGCTTCCGGCCACTTTGGCTGCAGTGTGCTCCAGGTGGCATACAATCCCTCCACTGTGCGCTTCCATCTTCGCCCTCATGATACAAATGGATATTTGACACCCGAAATCCAGCACGGTAGCCAATCTGTTGTGGTTGGGTCATCATGTACCCTCGTGGTGGTAGCCCCCTGACTACACAGGGATCGCACTGCTGATACCTGAGCTGCTACCTCCCCACATATGCCGAGGACTAGATGTCTATCTCTCTGGGGCATCGGGACCCCTGGCAAAGGCCATCCTGCCAGGTGGTCTTTGGTGTGGCTGGGTGGCGCCCGTGGGAAGAGTCGCTGGTCAGAGCGGGTGGCATCAGGGCGGATGACCCGCAATGAAGCGTGGTACATCATCTCTCACTGGTGGGCCTCCACCAGCAGTCTCTAAGCGATCGAGGTCTAACCTCAATGGCAAGAAATACGATCCAAGATCACTTACCTCCCTGGCCACTCCATGGGAGGAACGTATGGCTAAAGAAGGCAGTGAAGTTTATTCACCCCGGTACCTCGTCTGTACACGAGTTTATGGTGAATCATTTATGTCGACGAAGCCTCAGTTTTTTGTGGAGCATTTAGAGGACAAGTTCGGGGAGGTAGAGGGCTTGTCCAAATGCGCTCTGGGTCAGTTCTAATCAAAACAGCATCCTCCGCCCAGTCACGCAGGTTGCTCACTTGCGACAAGTTGGGGGATGTTTCAGTTACCATCACGCCCCATAAGAGTTTAAACATGGTCCAGGGTATTATATACCACAGGGATCTTCTTTTGCAGTCAGATGATGAACTGCATGGCAACCTAGAACAACGAGGTGTTCACTTCATCTGGCGCGTCCATCGGGGTCTGAGGGATAATCAGGTAGCCTCCGGTGCCTTCATCTTGGCCTTCGAGGATGACGCCTTACCCGAAAAGGTCAAGCTGATGGTTTACCACTGTGATGTGAAGCCATACATCCCTCCTCCGATGCGGTGTTTTAAATGCTGGAACTTTGGGCATATGTCATCCCGCTGTACCTCCGGTGTCGCGTGTCGAGATTGTGGACGGCCTTCACATCCCAATACTCCATGTGCCCCACCTCCCATCTGTGTTAACTGCAGAGAACACCATTCCCCTTGCTCTCCGGACTGTAGGATTTTCCAGAAAGAATGGAAGATAATGGAATATAAGACCCTGGACCGCCTGACCTACACTGAGGCTAAGTGGAAATATGAGAGACTCCATCCTGTGCCAATGACATCCATCTATGCCGCCGCTGCGACAATGGTTCTACCATCTCCCGCTTTGTCGCGTACATTTGGCTCTCTGATCCGTCAGAATCCACCTGCCCCCTTGATGGTGGGGGTACTTCACTCCCGTCGCTCCTGCTCCATCTATTTCTGGAGCAACACCCCCACAACCATGGGGGACATCAGTTCCCACTTCGCAGCCGAAGAAGACTTATGCTCCTCTCGCCAGGAAGGGGTCCCTTGGAGCCATCCCTTCGCAGGTTCTGACCAGTGGAAAATCAGACACCCGCCAGTGGCTGAAGCAACCACAGGTCGCTGGTCGTAAGGCTTCACAGTCCTCGTCCGTCCCTGAGACTGATCCAGTGAAGCCCTCCCAGCCAGAACCACCGAAGGCACACCACAAAAAGCAGAAAAAGAAGGCTCCCTAGAATCCAGACATTGCGGTGGCACCCATCCCACTGATTCTTACAAGCTCAGCATCTGAGGATGAGGTAGAGATTCTGACATCCGCTGAGGACCTAGATCTCGCCAGACCCTCGGATACAATGAATGTCACTCGCGTGGGTACTCAATTGGTGACCCAGCAGTGTAATCTGCCACCTCAGTCCCTTCATGTCTTTCTCAGCCATGGACAATGTCATCCACCAGTGGAACTGCGGCGGTTTCTTCCACCACCTTGCTGAGCTCCGACAACTTCTCAGCCTTCACCCTTTCCTCTGCATTGCTCTTCAAGAAACTTGGTTTCCGGCAATGCGAACCCCCCCACCCCCCGCCCTCTGTGGCTATTGGGGTTATTATAGGAACCGGGCAGCTTATAAAAGGGTATCTGGTGACGTCTGCATCTACGTCCTTCACTCCCTTCACAGCGAGTCTATATCTACAAACACCTTTAGAGGCTGTCGCTGTTCAGGTGTGGATGCCTCAGCCTGTTAATGTCTGCAGTCTGTATCTTCCACTGGATGGTGATGTCCCACAGCATGTCCTGGCTGCGCTGATAGCCCAATTGCCGCCCCATTTTCTGTTACTGGGCGATTTCAACGCAACAGGCCGAGGCGCCACCGTTAAGCATGTATTGGCACAGCTCAACCTTACCATTTTACCATTTTAAATGATGGTGCTTTCACACATTTCAGTGTGGCGCATGGCACGTACTCAGCCATCGACCTTTCGATCTGCAGCCCTAGCCTCTTACCGTCTGTCCGATAGAGTGTGCACGACGACTTGTGCGGTAGTGACCACTTTCCAGTCTTTCTGTCACTGCTGCAGCATCACTCTTCTGGGTGCACCTGTAAATGGGCTATGAATAAGGCTGACTGGGACTATTTCTCCTCCATTGTCACTATTGAGCCTCTTTCCAATGATGCCATTGATGCGGTGATTCACTCGGTCACCACCGGCATCTTTACTGCCGCAGAATCTGCCATTCGCTGTTCTTCTAGGTCCCCTCGGTGGAGGACTGTGCCTTGGTGGTCGCCTGAGATCGCTGAGATGATTAAAGATCGCAGGCGGGCACTCCAGCATCACAAGCAGCATCCCTCATTGGAACACCTCATCGCCTTTAAACGGCTCCGTGCGTGGGCCCGCCGCATCATTCGCCAACACAAGCAGGAGTGCTGGGAAAAGTATGTCTCCACTATTGGCCTCCATATCTCTCCATCGCAGGTTTGGGCAAAGATTAGGCGGCTCTATGGCTATCGGATCCCCATCAGCGTCCCTGCGCTTTCACTGAATGGAGCAGTTTGTACTGACTCCGACAAAATTTCAAACTGCTTAGCAGAGCATTTTGCTCAGAGTTCCGCTTCTGCAAATTACCCACTGGCCTTCCACTCCATGAAAGAGCGGTTGGAACGACGGAGCCTTTCATTTCACACTCACCAGCCTGAATCCTGCAATGTTCTGTTCGGTGAGAAAGTGCCCTAGTCGCTTGCCCTGATACAGCTCCCGGGCCAGATCGCATCCACTGTCAGATGCCCAAACACCTGTCAGTGGGCTGCCAGCGATGCCTCCTAGACCTTTACAACCGTATCTGGGTTGGGGGTGAGTTCCCGTCGCAATGGCGGGAAAGCACTGTAATCCTCGTTTTGAAACCTGTCAAGAATCCACTGGAGGTGGATAGCTACTGCCCCATTAGCCGCACCAATGTTCTTTGCAAGTTGCTCGAATGCATGGTGAGCCAGCGGTTCAGTTGGCTACTTCAGCCTTGGGGCCTTCTGGTTCCGTCTCAGGGTGGGTTCTGTAAGGGCCGCTCTGCCGCCAATAATCTTGTGTGCCTGGAGTCTGCCATCCGTACGGCCTTTGCCCGCCATCTTCTTGGACATGATGAAGGCATAGGATACGACATGACAACATCACATCCTCTCTACGCTTCATGGTTGGGGTCTTCGGGGTCCACTCTCGATTTTCTTTCATAATTTTTTTGTCGCTTTGTTCCTTCCGCATGCAAGTTGCGGCCTCCCATAGTTCCTCCTGAGTTCAGGAGAATGGGGCCCCACAAGGATCTATCTTAAGTGTCTGCCTCTTTTTAATTGCAATAAATGGGCTCGCTGCGGCGGTGGGAATGTCTGTCTCAGCTTCCTTGAATGCTGACGACTTCTGCCTATACTATATCTCCACTGGCATTGCGGCTGCTGAACGGCAGCTGCAGGGCGCTATTCGCAAGGCACAGTCTTGGGCTGTAGCGCATGGCTTCCAGTTTTTGGCTACCAAGACCTGCGTTATGCATTTCTGCTGGCGACGCACTGTTCACCCTGAGCCATGGCTTTATATTGACGGCAAACCTCTTGCTTTGGTGGAGACACATCGATTTTTGGGTGTGGTTTTTGATGCCCGGTTGACTTGGCTCCCTCATATTTGGCAGCTTAAACTGATGTGTCGGCGGCATCTTAATGCTCTGCATTGCTTGAGCCACACCAGCTGAGTAGCCGATCGGTGTACCCTCTTACGGCTCTACGAGGCGTTAATTCAGTCCTGTCTGGATTATGGGAACCTGGCTTATGGCACTCCTCCTTGCGGGTCTCTCTCAAGGAGTCTGTTGTTCTCTGCCGACTGCGCATTGGGCACACCCGTATGACGCACAGCCACTTATTGCGCCGTGAGGACCCACCTCTATGTCGCTGCGGATCCGCTTTGACGGTGGTCTGCATACTGTTGGCCTTTTCCCTTTTAACTGCGTTCAGGCAGACGTTTGTGTTGCCCGATAGGCTCCCTGCCTTTTTAACGGATGACACTGCCATGGTAGGCTTAGTTTTGTGTTTTATTCGGGCAGGGGGCTTTTCTCACTTGATCTAAGTTTTTTTTTTTTAGTCTGGCCTCGAGCCTACGATTTTAGACTGGGTTATTTTAGTGTGTTTCTTGGTGGTTGGCTTTTCCTTTTTGTCTCTCTGATCGGCCAACCACTGTCACACTCCGTGTGATTTTAATTCCTTTTGTTTGCTCTCTGTCTGAGTCTTTCTTGTCCTGTGTCTTCTCTTGTAATGTCCATTGTTCGTTTTTATTCTTTGTGGGTCTTTGAAGTTTTTGGAAAAAGGGACCAGTGGCCCTAGCAGTCTGGTCCCTTCAATCCCACAAACCAACCAACCAATGATAGATCAATATCCCAGCATGGATCAACCATATATCTGCAGATTCAATTTATGCATACAGTTTTCTTGTGTTCAACATCCTAGCAATTGTATCTGTGATTTGAATGATATAATTAGCTCTGTAGCAAGTGCAGTAGCTTCAGCTTGACAGCTCACTCTCAAGATGGCTGAAAGGTAGACAGCCGCAATATTACAAGAAGAAGAAGAAGAAGAAATAGAGTTCATGCAGCTGTGCTCTCGAAATTTAATGGATGAGTTATGGCTTCTTGAGAACACGAAAATGCACATAAAGTATCTCTTCAGGGACCCAATGGTTTTAGATAAATTACAACATTTGTGAGCAAGATTATTCAGGTCTTTAAGCTGTTTATTGAGGTACTGTGGCCATAGCATAATTGCAAAATTTGACAGGTTAGTACATTTTATGAAATCAACTTCCATGTGTAAGATTTAAGAGAGGCCAGTTCTGCTATCGTTAAGGAAACAAGCTGGTTTACCCATCAAAAATTCGACAAGATCTCTGTGACATCCTACAACTCAAGGAAATGGATAGATGGTACAATAGGGGCCAAATCTGTTTGGGTTTGTCAGATGCTCTCAGTTAGACTGATTGCAAAGTTTCACAAACTTGGGGTAACTTCACAGCAAGAAACTGTTATGACTGCTGAATTTCTGAACTTTTCTCCTTTCCACCAGAAGTGGAAACCAAGTGGTGCAGTTCCTTAAAGGCCTTAGGGACATCCAAAAATCCATAAGAAAGATGTTCTTCTGTGACCAATAGGGAATAACATTGGCGCTCTAAATCACGATTGTGCTGAACACTTAGCTTCAGTATTAAGACTTGTACTGGCAAAATATGTTCATCTCCTGTGGAATTCTATAGAGTTCATTGGCAAACTTAAATCACTGAGATTGAACAGTTCTGATTTATTAGTTAACTTTGATGTGGTTTCCTTAGTCACCAAGGTCCAACTTTCGGAATCTGTCCATATTATTGCCATTTTTTATTCTTTATTTTATTTTTTTAATATAGAGTTTCAGGTTATTCAAAGATATCCTGATCTCGACATACTTTTTATTTGATAATGAACGTTTTGAACAGAGTGACAATGTTTCCGTGACTGGTCCCTTGTCCACCCTCGGCAACAAATCTGTTTACCTAGCACTCTGATGAAAAGATGCTGGAATCTTCTTGTTTGAAACCCGTAGTATTTTGAAGATATGTTGATATAGCATTTGTGGTGTGGCTCCATGGTGAATATAAATTACAAAACAATTTTAAACCACCTAAATTCCATCCATGCAAAAAATATAGTTTTCAATGGAAATTGATAAGGAGGAATGCCTTCCATTTTAGATATTATGGTTCATTGCAAAGATGATGGATATCATCTTGGGACTTGCAATTAATTGGAAGCTAACTTACACAGTTTTATATTTACATGCAAATATGCGCCACCACACTTCTCATGCACTGAGTGCCTTCACAAGTTTGGTTCACAGAGCACATAGCACTGTTGATGAGAATAGTCCACAGTCCACAACAGATACATAAGGTGCTACAAATAAAACCTAAGGTAGGCGTAACAAAGAAGACAGAGATTTAAATGCACGGCCTTCCCGCTATATATGGGAAACAACTGTTAAAAATAGACCAGATCCTCACTAAACACAAGTTAAAGTGATTTTTGAGCCCTCCACCAAAGACAGCAGGCTGGGATTTAGAAGATCCCCTACAGTGTGGCCTTTCACACATTGGGCAGACGCATACAGTCCAAAAAATGCATTTAATACTGTAGATACACTGAGGTAATACACTCCAATAATTCGGGTGTGGCAGAGCACTGCATTGGCACGGTCACTCTATGCAATATGAAAATGTTGAAATTTTAGCGTTGACTTCATCTTTTCGGGACTTGTGGCGAAACAGGTAGTTGAAATTCTTTTGGCAAAGAGTTTAATTAACAGAGATAGCAGTTTTGCCCTGTAAAAATAATAGTTTTCAGAATTTTCTTTTATAAACTCGCAAAGATATTGTTACAGGAAGCTGATAATGATACATCAGTATTCGTGCATGGGTTGACCACAGAGCCACAGATTGAATTTTGCTGCCAATCAACATCTCTGTCAGTTTGAAAATGAAAACACTCTAGTGTTGTTGCATCCCTGTGGGACTCGATGGTGAAAGAAACTGTGGGAATTCTTTTGACAAAGAATTTAATTAACAGAGACAGCAATTTCAGACTGGACAAATCCAGGATCCATAACTTTTTTTAACTTTCTCAGACCTAAATTTTTTACAGAATAATGAAAATTTTCCTGTATGTTCTAATGCTCTTAGGTGATTTTTTAATTGTTTTAGATGCGAGATTTATACAAAAGTATGTACCCATTTTCAAAACATACTTTGTACACTTCACTTCATTTTATGGACTAAACTAACTAATTACTAAATATTCTCAATTGTAATAAAAAGTAAAATATCATTCAGTAATAACCATGTAAAATAACAACACACATGAACATAGTCTCTGTCAGCTGAATACAGACTGCAAGCACGATGGGAGAGGCAACTGGGTGGTGAGGGTAAGGAGGAGACTGGGGTGGGCAGGGGCAGGGACAGGGATAGTTGGGTATGGGGTAGGGGATGGCAAAGTGCTGCTTTTGGGAACATACAGGAACGAGGTGGAGAGAGGGTAGGGTAGCTTGGTGCAATTATGAGGTGGGGGGGGGGGGGGAGGGTGGTGGTAATGGAAAAGGAGAGAAGTAGAAAGACTGGGTGCATTTGTGGAATAGTGGAATAGAGGACTGGGTAGTGCTGGAGAGGGAACAGAAAAGGGGCTATTGCTTCTCTGTTCTTATTCCAGCACTACACAGCCCTCTATTCCACCAATGCACCTACAGTCTATTTACTTCTATCCTTTCCCATTACTCCCCCAACCCCCCTCCCCACACAAACTTCATCTAACATCCGAACTGCACCTAGCTGCCCTACCCTCTCTCCACCTTGTCCCTGTACACTCCCACAAGCAGAACTTCAACACCCCTACAAACAGGCCAGCTGTTGTGGCCAAGCGGTTCTAGGCGCTTCAGTCCGGAACCGCACTGCTGCTACGATCGCAGCATGGATGTGTGTGATGTCCTTAGGTTAGTTAGGTTTAAATAGTTTCTAAGTTTAGGGGACTGTTGACCTCAGATGTTAAGTCCCATAGTGCTTAGACCCATTTTTGAGCCCTACATGCACACTGCTATCCCTCCCCCTCCCCACCACAGCCTCCTCCTTAGCCCCACTACCCGGTTGCTTCTCCCGTATGCACTGCTGCTCGCAGTCTGGATTCAGCTGCCAAAGACTGTGGTCATGTGTGTGTTAGTTGCGTTTGTGTGTGTTTTCTAATTTTGACAAAGGCCTTATTGGCCAAAAACTCACTTTCTGATGGTCTTTTTGTTGTACCTATCTACGACTCAACAGTTCCACAGTATAGTGAGCAGCAACTATTGTTTTCATTAAATTGTTACATTCCATCCTGGATTTTCCATTGTTTAGTTACAGTATTCAATTATACAGTATAATATAGTGAACCAACCATGTCTTTGTATTCTTGTGGTCACGAGCTATTGCACATTGCTACATTGACTTGCTGATATTTTCATAATGATGCCCAGTACTCAGCAGCACTTGCACGTGATGAAAAGGTTTAACATTCACAGATTTCTACCTCAGGTTTCCATTGGGAAAATACTTCTGTTACAGCTAAGACACGATAAAAGTTAAGGATACAGGGTACTTGTCCGGCTCAATATTATGTAAAAATCAACACATTTCTTTCAGGCACTGTTTATAATGTGTATGTTTTACAGATTTTTTGTTGATATCAGGTAATGCAACACACTTTCAAGCAAATTAGAATCCTTTTGAATATTTTTTAACCTGCTTAGGGCTATTAAATAAAATTACAAAGAAACTGACAATTTTTTTTTTTTTTCCAAAATGCTTCCTCAAAATGAGGTACCATTTAATCCAATGTTATACATTTGAAGGAAACCAAATTTTTACCAGATATGCATGACATGGTGGCTGAGGTATTAGACCTATTTAATTCCACCTATTATGTATATTACAAGGATAAAAAATATCACATCTTACATTGTAATTTCTATATTTATTTTCCTAATAAAATGTTATTTTTTCTATAATTTAGTTGATTCTGCAATAAAGCTTTGGTCTACTAAATAAGTATGGACTATTGCAAGTTACAGGAAAAAATTAGAACAATGCTTTTTAAATTTTAGGAAATATATTTGTACCTGAATTCTGAAAAATACAACTTGCGAGAAATTGTGAATGAAGATATGAGTCCAATTAAACTGTGCCTCAGAACATTCCTGAAGCATAGTCTTCATCCTGCAGCATTTCTTCATCTACAAGCTTCCTCTTGGCATTCCTTTTAGCACTTCTTGCTTCTTTGGTAACTTGAAGAGCGAATCTTTCAGCTTCATGCAACCGTTGTCTGTCACAAGCAAGCAGTTGATCTTCCATATTAGAGCCACATTTTATGCCTAAATTTCTCAGGACCAACCATCCTATCACTCGATCATTGAAACATATCATTGCATGTAGTACACCAACTTTGAATGTATTTAGTCCTACAAAAACATTCTTGGGTAATCTTTCCCTTATGCAATGGTTGAAACTTTCATTTGTATTCGGAGTGCCCCCAGGAATACATATACTAAGCAAAACAGCTTCACTCAGATCTCTAAAAGTTGGTTTTATTTCATTCATAACAGGCTCAGGAAGAGAATGCTTATGATGGTATATTTGACCATTTTCTTTTGCTTTTTGGTAACCACACCAAGAATCTGCTGCTTTAGGGCAAAATCCGTGAACAGGGTGGTCGTCTGTGGTCAACTTATGAAAGTAGGTGGCCCATACAGCTTTTCTCATTGCTGTAACATCATTCAGAGGTGCAGTTTGTCTAATGGCCAGTCCATAATAACTCTGAAGGAGGTCTATTCCAGTTTCTGTCAATCCGCCTCGGCCAGACAGGGATTTTCCATTAGATAGCAAATTTCTTTTCATTTCTCTTTGTAGCTTCCTCAATCTAGCACCCATCCTCCTTTGCACATGTCCACAACACTCCAGTTTTGTCACCAAGGTATCACCATAAACATTGAACTCATTAATTTTGTTTAAAGCTTTAGAGTCCCCATCACCTAGGTACTTCGTATATCTAACATTATAAACGGGCATTGACCTGTGAAATATTTTTAGAGCTCCATCACACTCCCTATCTCCACTGTAACCATCATAATTCTTAGAACACTAATGTTCAATATGTTGTACAGTGTTACCATGGCAGGTGTGGCAGTATTTAGATAAGCACTCAACATCAACAACTTTCCCATTCTCCAGAGAATTAGCACTTACAACACCGTTCAAGGAAATGTCCTTGACATTGCCATGTCCCATCAAGTGCAACAGCAATGTCCTTGGTTCCACTTACAGTTACAGTTCCTTTTACTGCACGTTTCATAGATGCTTTAGACACAACTGCCGAGGCACCTAAAAGTATTTTTATGTACTTGCTGAACCTATTGGAAGGAAGAGGAAGGTCCACCAAACCACAAAAGGTTTGGGCAGCTTTTTTTCCTTTTCACATAATTAATGAGGAGGTACTGAATAGAATTAGAGAGAAGAGAAATTTGTGGCACAACTTGACTAGAAGAAGGGATCGGTTGGTAGGGCATATTCTGAGACATCAAGGGATTACCAATTTAGTATTGGAGGGCAGCGCGGAGGGTAAAAATCGTAGAGGGAGACCAAGAGATGAATACACTAAACAGATTCAGAAGGATGTAGGTTGCAGTAGGTATTGGGAGATGAAGAAGCTTGCACAGGATAGAGTAGCATGGAGAGCTGCACCAAACCAGTCTCTGGACTGAAGACCACAACAACAACATTTTGATTTAAGCAATATTTGTGCAGGAAGCCTTTAAGGATAGGGTTTGTAAGTTTTGTGAGGAGGAATATTGCAATGAATGCTTCACATAGATCCATGTTAAACCGACTTTTTTGGTTACTTTTGGACAAATCCCAGCTGTTGTTAGAAGTTGTTGTTGTGGTCCTTTCTTCTGCATTCCTGTGATATGGAACCTTGTCTTGACGTGCTGTTCTATTTAAAACTTTTTCTTGCACGAAATGTTTTTCTCGCAAACTCAACAATATAAACAATTTCTGTCATATGTAAATGTTCCAGGATGGTCAGCTATCCACGAAACGACGTTTCTTTAAGTGGGCGGCATTGCGCTCAACACGTTACACACTACATGTTGTAAGAATGTTCAGTAAATAGAAAGCTAAACTGAAACAATGGACATGCGACTAAAAGCTTACTGGTTTAATGTAATTGTTGCCGACGCGTACTTAAGGGGGGGGGGGGGCATTGACCCTGGCTGTCTGCTCCTGTTCCTCTTCTGTAATGATTTCGCTTGGCAGTGGCCTCTCAGTTAGCAGTTGCATGCAGTTCTAGGTCGTGGTCAATCTGTGAGACATCAAAAGTAGATAGAGCTAGAGAGCAACCGTCTAATTTTTAAAATATTGTAAAAATAGAGCAAAAATATGCATCATCAATAGTTTTTAGTTAAAATATGTAATAACCAGTGAAAAGGAGCCAAATATGTGACACGTAAATGCATATGCAGGGTTTTTACGCTTCGGGAAATCTGGGAAAAACCAGGGAATTTTTTTATCTGGGAGAAAACTGGGGAAAACCTGGGAATTTTTTAGAATTTCAGGAATTTTTCATTGTTTTAGACTTCAGTTAAATTTTTGTAATTTTAACTGTTGAGAACTGATAAACAGCAAAATGTGTCAAAGGCTTTACGGAATACTTCATAACGATAAACCGCTGCCGACGAGTATGACATCACATCTGTTTACATTAAGTTGAGTTGTGTATAGGCAGTACCTTCTCCCGCTTCCGGATAAGTGTGGCTGTTAGCTGTATCAGCAGTAGCAACAAGCAACCAGAAAAAGTTTTCCTGGCGCGCCCATGCTGCCAGGTTGCCGCATGCACATAGCAGTCTGGGTTGGAAGGGGGACAGGGTTATTCTTCACATAGCTCGTGTAGACGTTTAGTGATTTCGCTATTTCCTCTTTCTTTACACTTCAAACATCAAATGAAAATGTAATGGATTTCACATTATTAGTTTGTTTTCTGATTTTATTATTTCCACGTTTTTGGCAGTCAGTCGCCTTGCAGAACAATGAAGTTCGTTTTGTCAGTTTGTTAAATTAATGTGACTTTTATTAATTTTTTCCCCAGAGGCATTCAGTTTATTAGAAACAATGTGCACCTTTTCATCTTCTGGCACATATGGCATTATGCCATAATAATGAACCAAACAGTACTGTGGTACCCCAAGAAAATTTGCATCCAGAAAAGAGCACTGAAATGTTAATATCAGGTTGGGACCTACTTCATTGTGAATCTGGACATATGAATGTGCACTTTAAGCTGAATTATAGATTTTAGTATGGTGTACGAAATTCCGATGTTCTTGGAGTACCCTGTTTCTTTTGTGACATCATATAAAATCTCTTAATAACACATATGTATGAACATATGGGCTTCTCGCGTCATCGTAGCTGCCCGCGACAGCAATGCCTGTTTTCTGGCACACTCTGGCAACTGCTGAAACAAAGCTATTTCTAACAGGTCGCGACAAAATATCGCAAATGGTGCTTTGAAAAGCGTTAGTTTCTAAGTAAATTTCATTTTATGCAAGATTAATTTGGTTAAAGTGTGCCGAGTGTACAGTGAATTTCTCAAATCACAGAGTGTTTGACTCTCATTTAAAACTTGACACATTGACGGCTAGCCACTTCGAAGAATTTTGAGCCCAGAAGACCACACATTAATGTCATTATTTAAAATTTTAACAGCACATTTGATGTTCCTTAAAGCGTAACACATGCAAAAATGCCACTATTTTATGTGAAAGCTTAGGTTTTCTTATGGCTTACTATGCTTCAAGACCAATATTATATGTGAAAGCCTAATTTTTCCTATTTGTGTGTTCACAGTGCTTAACAATGATGTTGCTATTGGTTGACTACGTCACATGTCCTACGCTCTGAATATCTGCTGCAATTGGGTGGCGAGATCATGTGACATGAGATATGACTGGCTTATAAAAGCACATTGCAGTCTCGATGTCAATGCTTTGGAAACTGAAGTCCTGGTATCTATACTTTTGTAATAAGAATACAAAAAAAGTGCAGGGTATCATAATATGAAAATATGCTGCATAAATGTTGCTGCATATCACAGATCTTTCCAATTCTTTTCTGAAGTTCCACGCTGCTTACAAAACCTTTACCATTCAAAGTATTGATATTTTTGCAGCTCCAAGGGAAAGTATCCTGTCAGTTATCATGGAAAAAGTGCCATTTTTCCACCTTGGAAGAAGTGTATTTTCACATGGGAGAAAGTGCATTTTTAACTGAGAAATACAGGAATTTCTTTTTCTCGTCCGTGTATATACTCTGATATGATCTGGTCTCCAATTATCATAATCATAAATTTTCTCATTTGCAGCCGATGGTATGACCGATATTATTTCAATTAGATTTGCCTTCTTTAAGGTTTTATCTCATTTAGAATTAATGAATATTTCTTACACTCTATTGTGAGGCTACATTTATTTTGCTAGAAAGGTAATGTCAGAATGTTTTAGCGGTGCTCAGAAATCAGTTCAGTTTCAGCACCTCCACTCAGGCACAGGTCAATAGAAAAACCTGAGCTGAAAGCCCATGACAGAGCTATACCCTTCACATTCACTGACAATACCTGTTTGACAATTACATATTAGAATACATTCTCTTTCTGTGCAGTTTTACATACCACTGGTATCATAAATCTTTGGTTTGAATTACATCTCAGTTATAAAGTAAATGGATAGAAAAAAAAAATCTACTTGTAAAGCCACAGCAGGAGAACACACGTATAAAAAAAGGTTTTACTTAGGCAAGCTTTTGGAGCCAGTGGCTCCTTTTTCTGACAGGAGGGCTGAAGGGAAAGGAAGAGAGGTGAATGGAAAGGACCTGGAGAGGTTGGGGAAAATAACAGTACAGCCCTTCTTAGCACATTTCAAGGAGCGAAAGTGCCCCCAGTGATAGTGTGTATGCAATAGGCAATAATCTGTTGTACGCAATCTGCTGGTATACACACCTTCCAATGTTCTGAATTTATGTTGTTCCTTTAGAAGAAAATTTGGTTATACATCTTAGAACGCTCTGAAATTTTGGTGTTCTGTTCCTTAAGCAATTCTTGTTTTAAACAATTCCACCTGGAGTTGTTGGCTTGTAACCTAGGCATACTTGTACACAGGTTGAGAAAGAAATGCCTATTTATCCTGGCGTGAAGGAGTAATATTTTAAAATCAGAGTATTTCTCTATCAATTCATTGTATTCAGGTAGACACGCGGGTAATCGTGATAAAGCATCAGCTAATCAAAATCAAGTGAGTCTCCATCGAGCTAGCCTGTCGTGTAATAGCTTAAAAGTTGTTAAGAAACTTCATGCTTGTTGCCGCAGAAGATGCCGACGTGCTTGCCGTAAACAGTTAAGAAATTTCTTCAGTGCCCACACAACTGCTAATGCCTCCAACTCTGTTGTGTAGTATGATCTTTTACACTGTAATAAAACTCAACTTTCAAAACCAATTACTTACTTTTCAGTATTGCCTTGATTGCCTTGTTTCTTCAAATTGGAAGAGACAAGCACTCAGACCATAAGACAATGCGCCTGTCGCTAGATAGAAATCCTTTAACAAAGTCTCACTGTTTGATAATTGGTCTAGTACGAGTGTTCGGAAAAAAGTCACAAGTCCTAGAAAGAACTTTTTTTTAAGGGGAAAGACAATTGCAAATCGAATCAGTTCTTCTCCAGATCAGGTACAATGCCAGTCGGTGATTCTACCAAATTTAGGCTTACAGAGATTTGCAGTGACTTCTGCTTCTGCATATTTCGTTAATACTCACTCTGTTAATTCTAAATGCTATTCCCAAGTAGTTACGGTAATTATAGTACTATCCTTTCCCATAGGTCTGGAACCAATATGGTATCCAAAGCAGTAATGAATACTCCAGCACTTACATTTAACCTGAATGGTAGTACACGAAACCAGTGGATCTGACCTGCAAATATAAATACAGATACACAAGACTCTCACTAATCTGGCCCTCAGTAGTCCGGCCTCTCAGTAATCCTGTGCACATCCAAAAACACGTGCACAACGAAGTATTGTGGGCGACAATACTTAGTGAAACAATGCTTTATATACTGTATTTGGAATTGCAGCTTTCTTTGCAGTTCAGAATCATGTCTTCTAAAAGGAAACTCATTATGCTAGACCTCGCAGAAACTTGAAATTTTAGATAAGTTAAATTTAGGTTCTTCGCAGAAAGCCATTGCTGCTGAGTTCAGTGTTGAATGAGCAACTATTTTTGACATCAAAAAGAAAGATGATGTTATTGGACAGTACTCAACATAAATGGATAGTGAGTTGGGAAAACGGAATGTTATGCGAAAGAGTGAGAATGAAGAACTGGATGTAGCTGTTTATAAATGGTTCATACAGCAATGCAGTAAAGGAATTCCATTCAGTGGCCCGATTATAAAGGAAAAAGCAGCTGCATTTAACAAACAACTTGGCGCTAGTAACTTCTTTGCAGCAAGCGAAAAAACGACATAGCATTTGACAGCTGACAGTCACTGGGGAATGTTGCTCAGCTAATGATAAGGATGCTGATGAGTTTGTAAGCAAGATATGGAAGATAATATAGGAAGAAGATTTAACTGCTGATGCCTTGTATAATGCTGATGAAAGAGGTCTCTTTTAGAAGATGCTTCCTTCAAAAACATTAGCTGCCAAGAACGAGAAGGAAGCGTGTGGTTACAAGCAACAGAAAGAGCACGTAACATTAATGGTGTGTTGTAATGCAAATGGGAGTCATGAACTACCACTTATGGTGATTGAAAAATCCCAACATCCTCATTGTTTTCAACACAATGATGCAAATATTCTACCACTGCAGTATTGCGCTCAGAAGAAAGTGTGGATGGACAGACAAATATTCTCTTGGTGGTTCAATGAAACGTTTGTACCAGCAGTGAGAAAAGAGCTAAAGAAGAAAAAGTTTCCACTGAAAGCTATCTTTATAACTGACAATGCTCCCAGTCATCCTTCAGATGTTTCTCTAAAGTCCGATGGTATACATGTACAAGCACTCTTTCTCCCACCCAATGTGATAGCCGTAATTCAGCCCATGGACCAGGGAATTTTGGAATCAATTAAATGTCATTACCGACATTCACTTCTCGTCTCCTTGCTGAATGAAAGTGAAACCAACTCTACCGAAACTATACTGAAGGTGTGGAAAGCAATTAACATACATGATGTTGTTTTCCAAGCAGCCGAAGCATGGGATAAAGTGGAGAGTGCTACAGCAATGAAGAGCTGGAGAAAAGTGTGGCCATCCATTGATGCCGAGTTGGATCCAGTAGTGAGTGACTCCCACCAGTATCTTGTCTCCTAACTTCCAAACTCTCCTGCGACTAGCACTCTTAGGTGAAAGGATATTGTGTGGACATGGCATAGCCACAGCCTGGGGGTTGTTTCCTGAATGAAATGACTCTGGAGCAGAGTCTCCACTGATATAAATTTGCAAAGGTCAGAGCTCAAGTCTCAGTCTGGCACACAGTTTTAATATGCCAGGAAGGTTCAAATCAGTGCACACTCCACTGCAGAGTGAAAATTTTATTCTGTGCTGTCCTTGCATATAGACTCAAAGATCAGCCAAACAACCACATTCTCTCCCCATTTCAAATGACATAATCTCCTCAAAAAGTGCCATCATTCTGGGGTCTCAGTTTCAACCCATCTATGATCTGTCATTTCCGAAATATGTATGACTTTTCTGAATCCTCTCAGACGATTGTTCTTATGAATCTCATCTCGGAGTTTCCTAACCCGTAACTTTGTCTAGATCCCTTATTCAGTCCAAAAGCCATGAAAGATTAACCTGTTTTACAGTGTATTAAGATCTACCCCTGTTATCATGGCATACTGAATAACATAGAGGACCCTGCCATTGTGCCTCAGTTGTGTGTGACCAGTTACTTGATGAGAATCTAATCTTCTTCACAACAAAACAAACAACAGTCACAAACGGCCACAATAACTGTCATAAAAAGATACTATGACTGGGAACACAGATATTTCCATATTTGGATAAATGTGTACATAATTCCTGTTGGTATTTGGAGTTAAAACAGTCTGTCCCCCACCAGTCTGCATTGAACACTCAACACATACTATTGTGCTTGTAAGAAATAAAGACAGTGATTAATAGATTTTTGTTTGTTTGGCTTAAAATGGTATAGTTAGAGAACACATTCTATTGATTTAGGTGGACATTATTTTTTATTCACCTTATAGATAATCTGAATGTATAAGAAGATTCCTATAGCATAATACCATTGACAGTTGTGTAGAATACAGTGTAACAGTGTTGGTCAAATGTCTAATATTTTTTTTATATATGCTATTCTATTAGGAAAGAAGACATCAAAAAAGGTGTGCTGAAATCGCAACAGTGAAATAAAATTACTTAATAGGAAGAAAAGAATGAGAGTGAGAATGTGTGTGAGACATGTATGTGTTTGCAATTTTTAGTAATGCGTAGATCTATTATAGTAATTTTGTTTCTCTTTTTTTTTTCAGGCCTTTATTCCAATGGCACACTGTGCAAAACGTGTGTTAAATGAAAATAATCTCTGTGACAAAATCAAACTGATTATGAAACGGTCCACAGACATAACAGTTGGAGCTAAAGGGGACATGGAAAACAGAGCAAACATATTGGTAACAGAAGTTTTTGACACTGAACTCATTGGAGAGGGTGCTCTTGGTACTTTCATACATGCACATGAACATCTTTTAGAGGTACTGATATTGCGAACAATAATTTCAAAAATTGTCATATATGAAGGGAATCACTGATGAACATTGATTATAATGAACATTGGTGATAAGCTGAAACTGTGTGCTGGACTAGGTCCTGAACCTGAAGCCCAGCCTTTACTGGGCAATTTACTGCCAGTTGTATGGTTTCAGTCCACATCACAAACTGGCTCAGAGCTTCTGCTTGTCATGAAATGTTCATCATATCTTTCAAATGTAACAGAGTCTTTTACACAGTATAGTAGCACTAGCAAATCGAGGAGAAAGGACACTAAGAACATTTGAACCAAACTAAAGCCTCAGGAATGTCATTGAGTTGACAGCTTTTTACAGTTTGACAGAGTATATTCTTCAGTGAACATTTATGAGAAATGTAAAAACATACTTAACTTTAGAACTTTACCAATGCTGTGGTTAAGCTGAATTACACATGCTCTCTACAGTAAATGTGGGTCCAGTTGCATTTGTAGAAGAGGCACTCTGAAACTTTTAATGTATGGAGAAGAACCGCTGAGAAATTGAAGTTACATTTATTTTATGAGGCATGCTCACACAGCACGGTTGGTTACACGCGCCTGCAAAAGACAAGGATCTTCAATATTCACTGCTTGCTGTTTCAACATCCTGTCTTGTCAGCCACCTGGACAAAGTTTGGCTGTCAATTTACACAAGGCTCCATAAATCTCCCTTTCATTCAGTTTCTCTGCTGCTTCCCTCATACAGAGATTCTTCAACTTATAATGCTTTAACAAAATGTATATGTTAGTATTTTGCGACACCGATTTTCCAGTTTCAACAAATTACAAGGCGTGTATATGACTATTTAGTCTGGCAAATAGTTTTAAGTTGTCACAAATGTTGATTAGAATATATTCTCTGCTAAAGAGTAGAACATGTTTTCTGATTGTTGTAATATTCATCCTAGTGTCTCATTTTTAACAGTATGTGTGTTTGGGGGGGGGGGGGGGGGGCAGGAGCACAAGAGAGGGGGAGAGGGAGAGGGAGAGAGAGAGAGAGAGAGAGAGAGAGAGAGAGAGAGAGAGAGAGAGGGGGGGGGGGGGGGGGAGGAGGAGATGACAAAGAAAATTTAAGGTTATGTAGATCTCATAGGAGTGTCCTCTTTATAATAAATAAAAAATTGAGGTTTTTGTTTTTGACTGGTTTGACAACCAGACAAGTTATTTTAATGAATAATAATTCTCCACAAGGTTTATCAATAAATGGAAAAATATTCTTTTTATTTTATTTCTGTTTGCATTACTGAACAGCTTCAGTTGCAGAGTCATATTCAAATAGAAAATACATATTAGTGCAAAGTTTAAAAAACATAAACTACAGCCGGCCGGAGTGGCCGTGCGGTTCTAGGCGCTACAGTCTGGAACCGCGTGACCGCTACGGTCGCAGGTTCGAATCCTGCTTCGGGCATGGATGTGTGTGATGTCCTTAGGTTAGTTAGGTTTAAGTAGTTCTAAGTTCTAGGGGACTGATGACCACAGCAGTTAAGTCCCATAGTGCTCAGAACCATTTGAACCATAAACAACAAATGTTGTATTAAGGAAAAAAGCTCTTACTTATCCACAAGCCATGTGGATGGTTATGCTTTGTTCAGAAACCATCAACTAACCAGTTAACATTCACAGCAGTATAACTATAAGTAGTTAACCTAAGTTGTAATGAATGTTGTAATCAGTTTAAGTATAATTAGAGAACTATAAAGTTTTTAACTTGAAACAGCAACCAGCCATCAACTGCACATGGAAACTGATTTCAGTAAAGTAAAGGAACAATCAAACAATGCAAACTCCAGGTTGGAATATCAACAATATAAGGTCAAGTTAGATTGCTACTTACCGTAAAGATGGCACCGTAAGTTGCAGACGGGCACATCGAAAAGACACTTACACATTAGCCTTCAGCCACAGCTTATGTCAGGAAAAAAAAAAACACAAACACACATTCGTTCACACACACACACACACACACACACACACACACACACACACACACACACACACACAACCACACAACCACCATCTCTGGCAGCTTGGAACAGAATGCAGCTGTTACGTAAAATAGAAGTAGCAGCCTGGAAGGAGCGGGGAAGAGTAAGGGATAGCAGGGTACCGGTAGGGGGGGGACAGAAGACCTCCAATGCTAAATTTGTGATCCCTTGATGCCTGAGAACATGTCCTACCAACCGGTCCCTTCTTATTGTCAAGTTGTGCCACAAGCTCCTCTTCTCCACAATTCTATTAAATACCTCCTCATTAGTTATGTGATCTAGCCATCTAATCTTCAGCATTCTTCGGTAGCACCACATTTCGAAAGCTTCTATTCTCTTCTTGTCCAAACTATTTATCGTCCATGTTTCACTTCCATACATGGTTACACTCCATACAAATACGTTCAGGAACGACTTCCTGACACTTAAATCTAAACTTGATGTTATCAAATTTCTCTTCTTCAGAAACGCTTTCCTTGCCATTGCCAGTCTACATTTTATATCCTCTCTACTTTGACCATCATCAGTTATTTTGCTCCCCAAATAACAAAACTCATTTACCACTTTAGGTGTCTCATTTCCTAATCTAATTCCCTCAGCATCAGCCAACTTAATTCGGCCACATTCCATTATCCTCATTTTGCTTTTGTTGATGATCATCTTATATCCTCCTTTCAAGACACTGTCCATTCCGTTCAACAGCTCTTCCAAGTCCTTTGCTGTCTCTGACAGAATTACAATGTCATCGGCGAACCTCAAAGTTTTTATTTCTTCTCCCTGGATTTTAATACCTACTCCAAATTTTTCTTTTGTTTCCTTTACTGCTTGCTCAATATACAGATTGAACAACATCGGGGATAGGATACAACCCTGTTTAACTCCCTTCCCAACCACTGCTTCCCTTTCATGCCCCTCGACTCTTATAACTGCCATCTGGTTTCTGTACAGATTGTAACTAGCCTTTCGCTCCCTGTATTTTACCCCTGCCACCTTTAGAGTTTGAAAGACTGAGAGAGAGTATTCCAGTCAACATTGTCAAAGGCTTTCTCTAAGTCTACAAATGCTAGAAATGTAGGTTTGCCTTTCCTTAATGTTTCTTCTAAGATAAGTCGTAAGGTCAGTATTGCCTCACGTGTTCCAAAATTTCTACGGAATCCAAACTGATCTTCCCCGACGTCGGCTTCTACCAGTTTTTCCATTCGTCTGTAAAGAATTCTTTGTTAGTATTTTGCTGCTGTGACTTATTAAACTCATAGTTCGGTAATTTTCACATCTGTCAACACCTGCTTTCTTGCTCACCAGATGGTAGAGTTTTGTCAGGAATGGCTCTCCCAAGGCCGTCAATAGTTCTAATGGAATGTTGTCTACTCTCGGGGCCTTATTTCGACTCAGGTCTTTCAATGCTCTGTCAAACTCTTCACACAGTATCGTATCTCCCATTTCATCTTCATCTACATCCTCTTCCATTTCCATAATATTGTCCTCAAGTACATCACCCTTGTATAGACTCTCTATATACTCCTTCCACCTTTCTGCTTTCCCCTCTTTGCTTAGAACTGGGTTTCCATCTGAGCTCTTGATATTCATACAAGTGGTTCTCTTTTCTCCAAAGGTCTCTTTAATTTTCCTGTAGGCAGTATCTATCTTACCCCTAGTGATATATGCCTTTACATCCTTACATTTGTCCTCTAGCCATCCCTGCTTAGCCATTTTGCACTTCCTGTTGATCTCATTTTTGAGACGTTTGTATTCCCATTTGCCTGCTTCATTTACTGCATTTTTATATTTTCTCCTTTCATCAATTAAATTCAATATTTCTTCTGTTACCCAAGGATTTCTACTAGCCCTCGTTGTTTTACCTGCTTGATCCTCTGCTGCCTTCACTATTTCTTCTTTCAAAGCTACCCATTCTTCTTCTACTGTATTTCTTTCCCCCATTCCTGTCAGTCGTTCCCTTATGCCCTCCCTGAAACTCTGTACAACCTCTGGTTTAATCAGTTCATCCAGGTCCCATCTCCTTAAATTCCGACCTTTTTGCAGTTTCTTCAGTTTTAATCTATAGTTCATAACCAATAGGTTGTGGTCAGAGCCCACATCTGCCCCTGGAAATGTCCTACAATTTAAAACCTGGTTCCTAAATCTCTGTCTTACCATTATATAATCTATCTGATACCTTTTAGTAACCCAGGATTCTTCCATGTATACAACTTTCTTCTATGATTCTCGAACCAAGTGCTAGCTATGATTAAGTTATGCTCTGTGCAAAATTCTACCAGACAGCTTCCTCTTTCATTTCATACCCCCAACCCATATTCACCTACTATGTTTCCTTCTCTCCCTTTTCCTACTCTCGAATTCCAGTCACCCAGGACTATTAAATTTTCATCTCCTTTCACTACCTGAATAATTTATTTTACCTCATCATACATTTCATCAATTTCTTCATCATCTGTAGAGCTAGTTGGCATACAAACTTGTACTAATGTAGTAGGCATGGGCTTCGTGTCTATCTTGGCCACAATAATACGTTCACTGTGCTGTATGTAGTAGCTTACCCACTTTCCTATTTTTTATTCATTATTAAACCTACTCCTGCAATACCCCTATTTGATTTTGTGTTTATAACCCTGTATTCACCTGACCAAAAGTCTTGTTCCTCCTGCCACCGAACTTCACTAATTCCCACTATATGTAACTTAAACCTATCCATTTCCCTTTTTAAATTTTCTAGACTACCTGCCCGATTAAGGGATCTGACATTCCACGCTCCGATCTGTAGAACGCCAGTTTTCGTTCTCCTGATAACGATGTCCTCTTGAGTAGTCCCCGCCCGGAGATCCGAATGGGGGACTATTTTATCTCCGGAAATTTTACCCATCATCATTTAACCATACAGTAAAGCTGCATGCCCTCGGGAAAAATTATTGCTGTAGTTTCCCCTTGCTTTCAGCTGTTCTCAGTACCAGCACAGCAAGGCCATTTTGGTTAGTGTTATAAGGCCAGATCAGTCAATCATCCAGACTGTTGCTCCTGCAACTACTGAAAAGCCTGCTGACCCTCTCCAGTAACCACACGTTTGTCTGGCCTCTCAACAGATACCCCTCCCTTGTGATTGCACCTACAGTATGGCCATCTGTATCGCTGAGGCACGCAAGCCTCCCCACCAATGGCAAGGTCCATGGTTCATGGGAACTATATGAAATAAAATCATCATAACATCTGAATGGTTTGCAGTAGCAAGTTCAAACTGCATGGTTGGCTTGCAGGGCACAATCGGAATTGGTATGTGCTTGCGCACGTGCGTTGTTATTGTTGGCAATTTGCATGTGAAAATGTCACGCAGCATGCCTGAGCATAGAGCACATGTGAAGACCTGCTATGTGAGCAGTAACAACCCAATTGCAGCTCAAAGGAAGCTTGCGACTGAGTTCAGGCTGAAGACAACCGGCCCAAGTGTGCTAGCAATCAAGAATTTGATTCACAAGTTTGAGAGAATAGGTAGTGTTCTGATGACAGTGTTAGCAATGTCAGTCATCCAAAAAGGGGTGAAAAATGCCTGAAAACATCGAGGTGACACATCCTGTGTTTCAAACCAGTCCCAGGGAATCAGTCAGACAAACTACACCACAGGTGGTACTCAACCAGTAGACACCGCAACAACTTGTTGTTGAAGACCTGCATCTCGTCCCATACAAAATTCAAACCCATCAGTTTTTAAGCCCCAGAACCACAGAACAGCAGTTGTGCTTCACCAACACTATTGTCCACAGAAGTGACAAACAGAACATTGATGTGAATATGGTTTGGTTTAGTGACAAAAGCCCACTTTCATTTGGATGGGTCCATTAATCAGCAAAATTGGCACTTTTGGGGGTCTGAGAGCCTGTATTTCACAGTTGAAAAGTCTCTTCATCCTCAACTGGTAACTCTGTGGTGTGCAATGTCTAGTCACGGAATAATCGGTGAAGTATTCCATGATGGCATGGTGACTGCCGAACGGTACGTGTAGGTTTTGGAAGATGATTTCATCCCCATTGTCCAAATTAACCCCGATTTTGACAAGATGTGCTTCATGCAAGACAGAACTCTTTCCCATTGAAGCAGGAGATAGTTTGATGTCCTGGAGGAACACTTTCGGGACCGCATTCTGGGCTCTGGGGTACCCAGAGGTCACTGGAAGGGACCTCAATCAGCCACCATATTCTCTGGATCTGAGCACGTGAGAGACCTTATTGTCAGGCTATATTGAAGACAAGATGTACAGCAATACCTCAAAACCATTGCTGAGCTAAAAACAGACTTTTAGGAGGTTATTGACAGCATTGATGTTCCGACACTCAGCAGGTCATACAGAATTCCACTATTCGTCTGTGTCACATCATCACCAACGATGGCAGACATATCGAACATGTCATAACCTGAATCCAAATATCTGCAGAGATGTTTATATGTTGAATAAAGTGTGTGCAGCCTGTAGTTTGTAACTAATTTAAGTATTTTTTCATATAGTTCAAAAATTGTCACCCTGTACATGACACTACTGTTTTCACAGGTGGTCTGCCTGGCCTCTGATGGTGTAAGATAGACCTGTGACAGGACTGGGATGGGAAGTGTTGGCTGAGAGGATTGGGCAGGTCTGGCACAGGGATATGATCCCTGTGGCAAGGGGTTGGGATTGGGAGTGGCATAGGGGTGAACTAGGATGTTGTAGAGATTGGGTGGCCAATGGAACTCAGCTTCAGGATTGGTGGGAAAAAATCTTGAGTAGGTTGTCCCTCATTTTGGGTCCCTGGCGAAGGGTGTGGTTCAGTTGTTCCAGTCCAGGGTGGTATTGGGTGGCAAAGGGAGGGTGGTGAGAAGACTGGGGATGCAAGGGGAAATGGCATGGAAGATCTGTTTGTGGACTAGGTCTGGGGGACAGTGCCTGACTGTGAGGACCTTGGTGAGACACTCAGCATACTGGGAATGGCAGCCGTTGAAATGCAGGTACTGTTTGTAGTTCGTGGGTTTAATACGGAAGAGGCATAGATGAAGTTGTCAGAGAGTAGGAGATCAATGCCCAGGAAGGAGGCATGCTGTGTTGAAGAGGACCAGTTGATGCGGATGAGAGAGGTGGTGTTGAGGTTGTGAATGAATGAAGGAATGGCACCTTGGCCCTGAATTCAGATCATGAAGATAACATGAATGAACCTGAACCAGTTCAGGATTTTGGCGTTTTTGGGAGGCTAGGAAGGTCTCCTTTAAATGGCCCATACACAGGTTGGCATAGGAGAGTGCCATTCGAGTGCCCATGGCTGTGCCACAGATTTGTCTGTATACCTTTCTTTTAAAGCAGAAGTAGTTATGAGTTAGGATAAAGTTAGTATAGTGGATCAGGAATGAGGTAGTGGGATTGAAGTATGAAGGACATTAGGGAAGATAGTGCTCAATCGCAGTGAAACTATAGGTATGAGGGAATTTGTCATGTAGGGACGTGGCGCAACAGTGACTAGTAGGCATCCAGGAGGTAAAGGGGTGGGGATTGTCACGAGTTGATGAAGGAAGGGGTTGGTATTTTTGATGTGGCAGGCTATATTACAGCAGTTGATTGGAACTGTTGGTCAGTGAGGGCCGAAATTCTTTCAGTGGAGCAACAAAGCAGCATTCAGGATTGGTGAGTTTGTGGATTGTGAGGAGTCTGTATAAGATGGGTGTGCGAGATGCCATAGAGGTGAGGAGGGAGAAGGTTTCAGGGGAGAGATTTTGGGAAGGGCCCAAGACTTTAAGCAGTGATTGGAAGTTACATTGGACTTCTGAGATGGAATCACTCTGGTATAGTTTAAAGGTGGGTGAGTCAGATAACAACTTTCTGCCAGGTAGTCACTGTGATTCAGAACAACAGTGGTGGAATCATTATCTGCAGTTAGGATGATTAGGAAAATGAGGTTGTCTAAATGTCGCTGTCCATATTAAACCCACCAACCACCAACAGTACCCTCATTTCAACAACTTTCATCGCTTCCACAACAAAAAATCGCTCCCATACAGCCTTACCATCTGGGGATGGCATATCTGCAGTGACAAGAACCACCTTGCCGATTATGCTGAGGGGCTCACTGAGAACTCATAGTTTGGTAATTTTCACATCTGTGAACACCTGCTTTCTTTGGGATTGGAATTATTATATTCTTCTTGAAGTCTGAGGGTATTTCACCTGTCTCATACATCTTGATCACCAGATGGTAGAGTTTTGTCAGGACTGGCTCTCCCAAGGCTGTCAGTAGTTCTAATGGAATGTTGTCTACTCCCGGGGCCTTGTTTCGACCCAGGTCTTTCAGTGCTCTGTCAAACTCTCCATGCAGTATCATATCTCCCATTTCATCTTCATATACATCCTCTTCCATTTCCATAATATTGTCCTCAAGTACATCGCACTTGTATAGACCCTCTATATACTCCTTCCACCTTTCTGCTTTCCTCTCTTTGCTTAGAACTGGGTTTACATCTGAGCTCTTGATATTCATGCAAGTGGTTCTCTTTTCTCCAAAGGTCTCTTTAATTATCCTGTAGGCAGTATCTATCTTACCCCTAGTGATATATGCCTTTACATCCTTACATTTGTCCTCTAGCCATCGCTGCTCAGCCATTTTGCACTTCCTGTCGATCTCATTTTTGAGACGTTTGTATTCCCATTTGCCTGCTTCATTTACTGCATTTTTATATTTTCTCCTTTCATCAATTAAATTCAATATTTCTTCTGTTACCCAAGGATTTCTACTAGCCCTCGTCATTTTACCTGCTTGATCCTCTGCTGCCTTTACTATTTCTTCTTTCAAAGCTACCCATTCTTCTTCTACTGTATTTCTTTCCCCCATTCCTGTCAGTCGTTCCCTTATGCCCTCTCTGAAACACTGTACAACCTCTGGTTTAGTTCTTTTATTCAGTTCCCATCTCCTTAAATTCCGACCTTTTTGCAGTTTCTTCAGTTTTAATCTACAGTCCATCACCTGACCAGAAATCCTGTGTCTCCTGCCATCGAACTTTACTAATTCCCACTATATCTAACTTTAACATATCCATTTCCATTTTCAAATTCTCTAACCTACCTGCTCAGTTAAGGGATCTGGCATTACACGCTCTGATCCATGAAATGCTTGTTTTATTTCTTCTGATAATGACACCCCCTGAGTAATAGCCTGGAGATCTGAACTGGGGACTACTTTACTTCCGGAATATTTTACCCAAGAGGATGCCATCATCATTTAACCACAAAGTAGAGCAGCATGCCCTCAGAAAAAATTACAGCTGTATTTTCTCCTTGCTTTCAGCTTTTCACAGTACTAGCACAGCAAGACCATTTTGGTTTATGTTACAAAGCCAGATCAGTCAATCATCCAGACTGTTGCCCTAGCAACTATTGAAAAGGCTGCTGCCCCTCTTCAGGAACCACATGTTTGTCTGGTGTCTCAAGAGATACCCCTCTGTTGTGGTTGCACCTACGGTACAGCTACCTGTATTGGTGAGGCACGGATGAGAGGGTACATGATGATATTGCAGTGATTACAAAACTGAGTCAAATCTACAAAGGACTTGGCAGTGTGAGCCCACTTATCAGTATAGGGTTGCACCTCTCTGTCCTCGGTGCACTGATTCAGTTGGGAAGAGTGTTATAAAGATGATGTATCCTCGCTTAAGACAATATGGCTCAGAGCTGTTTTACTCGTCCTTGATGTACTGGCACTGTGACAGAGTTGGTATTCCCGTGGTCCTACATGTTCTGTAAGGGAGTGATCTCGTGGTCTTTCTGGTCATGGGAGTATCTCAGTATCACACAGACAATTCATAGAGACACATTCTACCTGTGGACGAACATTGTCCTGTTGAAAAATGGCACCACGAGACTGTCGCATGAGAAGTAACAGATGAGAATGGAGGACGCTCGTGACATATCATTGTTCCATCAGAATTCCCTCTTTGACTATCAGCCATGAGCTGAAATCATACCTAATGTTTTCCCCCACCATGACACCAGGAGTAACACTGCTGTGTCTCTCCCAAACATTCGAAGAATATGACCTGTCCCCGCTGATGATGTCCTGGTCAAGGTTCCACAGCAAACAGCCATTTGTTTTGTAGGATTAATGGGATGGTAGTTCCCTGTTTGGCTGCTGCTAGTCTCCAATTGTTGGTTCATGATGACATGGAATGTAGAAAGGAGTTCATTACTTGTTCTCTGACGGCAGGCACAGACATGTGTTTCCACGGGCTTGGTGCACACTACGGTGACTCGTGTGGTAGTCAGAAGTGGTTGACTGGAACCTTGATGATAAGTATGGCTGCCCTCATGTTGCATCCAAATGCCCAACAACTCTAAATATTGCATAATTCAACCATCTGGCCAAATAGAGACAACAAGAAGGCCCTTTCAAATGATGTCAGTTGCTGATAATACCATCTGTGTCTTCACAGTAATCATTCAGCATCTTACACTGTTTACAACCATTATTCCCTACAAGGTTGGTAAGAACACTAACTCAGTCAGGTCTAATGCACTCTTATGGCTGTTGTACCTGTCATAAAGAATTGCGGCTCTTAATCATTTACATACCCATCAATTGTGTGCACGTGTGGGAAGTTACATTATCATCTGACCATGTATTCTGGGTGCTTCACTTATTTTGTCTGGCAGTGTGCATTTCAATTGAAATTTTATGCTGAGACTCCATGTCATGTGGGAAGTAAAACTTAAAATAAACTGATAATCAATATGTACTCTAAATCATCCAAGAAGAAGACTGTAGGATATACTGTGGGAGAAATACTGCTATACATTAGAAGAATTCATGTAAGATGAACTTACAAATAAAAAAGGGTGTAACTTAGATTTGTTGACTAACAGTCTTCCATAAAAGAACTGCAATGTCTAGTCACATTAATGTGAACACCTGTCAAAAGCTTGGAAGGTACCAACAGGGATGTGGTGTCATATTGATTCCAATGACCTGGGATGCGCTAAGTTTCTCAGTTGAGGATCCATGGCACAAACAGCCAATCTAGGTGGTTCCACAAATTCTTGACTGGGTTTAAAGCTGGGGAGTTTGGTGGCCGTGGGAGTATCTCCTTGTGCTCTTCAACCATGCACATACAATGGGAGATGTGTGACGTTTTGCATTGTCTTGCTGGTAGATGACGTCGTGCTGAGGAAAAACAAAATGCGTGTAGAGGTGGACACGGTCCTCAAGGATAAATGCATACTTCAGTTGGTCCATTGTGCCTTCCAGAATGACAAGATCACCCCAAAGAATTCCACAAAAACATTCCCTAGACTATGCTCCTTCATAGTTGCATGTTGTTTGCATTCAAACATTTCACACCATACACACCACTGTTGGCCTGTCTGATGGAGCATAAAACATGATTTATCTGAAAAAGCCACCTGTCGCCACTCAGTGGTTGTCCAGTTGCGGTGTTGGTGAGCAAAATCCAGCTTTCATTGTCAATTAACAGCAGTCAGCATTTCATTGTCAGTGAACAGCAGTCAGCATGGGAGTGTGAATCGGGCACCTGCCGCAGAGGCTCACATGCAGCAACATTCGCTGAACGGTCATTGAGGAGACATTGTTGGTTCATCTGGGTGGTCATTGCTCAACAGTTGCACGTTTATTTGCCGGTACACATATCTGCACCCATCATTTCCCCCTGTCTTCTATAGCCTGTGGCGCAACACAGTTGCCAGTTTGGATGGCACCATTTTGCAATGCAAGGAACATTTGAATCATGGTGGTTTAAAAACCAAGCCATTTTAGAAATGCTTCTACCATTGGCCCAAAAGCCAATGGCCCCCAGCGGGTTATGGGGTTAGAATTGGCCCGCAATATTCCTGCCTATTGTAAGAGGCTACTAAAAGGAGTCTCCAATGTTTCAGCTTTTCTGTGATGGTTGTCTCTCAGGTTTGACCTCCATCTTTTCCAAATTTTTGTTGATAGTGCAAGCCAATTGGGGAAGGATGCCTTACGCAGTGTTTTTTGTTTGTCCATCATGCACCAAGATCTTGCATGCTACTTATTGTCATGTAGCGGGCTTTGCACCCAATGTCTTATGGATTGCCTACTTCTCGTCTCCTGTGCTGTCCCATGCTTCACACCTACAACAATTCTGGACCATTTCAGCACCTGAAATCCAGCACGGTAGCAAGTCCGTCACTGTGGGGTTGTCATGTACCCTCTTGGTGATATCTCCCTGAAAAGACAGGATTCGCACTGCTGATGCCAGCGCTGAGACCTCCCGGCTTATGCCAACAAGTAGGTGCCCATCCTTTATGGGGCACTAAGACTCCCAGCAATGGCCATCCCACCAGGTGGCCCATGCTGAGGCTGGGTGGCACCAGTGAGGAGAGCCCCTGGTCGGAGTGGGTGGCATCAGGGCGGATGACCTGCAATGAAACGGGTTAAATTGAATCAAGCTGGTGGTCGCTTGACCCCGGCTGTCTCAAACGGAATAAGGAATGGTTTTGGTGCTGTGACCTATGATTTCCGATCATTCCCCTCCCTGGCCACACCTTTGGAGGACTGTAGGGTGACCAGGTTTCGCAAGCTGTATTCACCTCAGTACCAAGTTTGCAGCAGGACTGATGAAGCGACCTTTCAGGCAACGAAGCCACAGTTTTTTGTCGACCATCTTGAATATAGGTTTCGGGAAGTGGCAGCATTGTCCAAAATGAGCAGCGTGTCAATTTTGATCCAAGGAGCCTCCCCAGCCCAGTCGTGGGTGTTGCTCTCCTGTGACAAGCTGGGTGACATCCCTGTCACGATTACACCCCATAAAAGCCTTAACATGGTCCAGGGTATTATTTTCCATCGTGGCCTCCTTTTGCAGTCAGATAAAGAGCTACATGCCAACTTAGAGCAACAGGGTGTCCACTTCGTCCTGCTCCATGCCCGAGCCCAATGCCTTATTCGCCAACAGAAGCAGGATTGCTGGAAAAGATATGTCACCACCGTACACATCCATACCTCTCCATCGCAGGTTTGGATGAAGATTAAGCGACTCAATGGATATCAGACCCCCATCAGCGTACTTGGGCTTTCCCCGAATGGAGCAGTCTCTACTGAATCAGACACGATTGCAGAACTCTTAGCAGGGCATTATGCTCAGAGTTCCACTTCTACGATTTACCCGCTGGCCTTCCGCTCCCTGAAAGAGCGGTTGGAACATCGGATCCTTTCATTCCATACACGCCACCCTGAATTGTACAATGCTCCATTCAGTGAGTGGGAATTCCAAAGTGCTCTAGCCGCTTGCCCTGATACGGCTCCCAGGCCAGATTGCATCCACTATCAGATGCTCAAACTCTTCTCGGTGGACTGGCAGCGACACCACCTAGACCTTTTCAACCGTGTCTGGGTTGAGGGTGAGTTACCATCACTTTTCAACCGTATCTGGGTTGAGGGTGAGTTACCATCACAATGGCGGGAAAGCATTGTCATACCAGGGTTGAAACCTGGCAAGAACCCATTGGAAGTGGACAGCTACCACCTCATTAGCCTCACCAACATTCTGCGCAAGTTGCTTGAACGCATGGTGAGCCAGAGGTTGAGTTGGATACTTGAGTCTCGGGGCCATCCGGCTCTGGCTCAGGGTGGGTTCCATAAGGGCTGCTCTGCCACCGATAATCTGGTCTGCTCAGAGTCTGCCATCCGTACAGCATTTGCCCGCTGTCAGCATCTGGTAGCCGTCTTTTTGACATGTGGAAGGCATATGATACAACATGGCAACATCACACCCTCACCACGCTTCCCGATTTATATTCAGAATTTTCTGTCGCTTTGTTCCTTCCACGTGCAAGTCGGTTCCTCCCATAGTACCTCCTGAGTTCAGGAGAATGGGGTCCCACAAGGCTCTGTCTTGAGTGTCTGCCTCTTTTTAGTTGCTATCAATGAGCTAGCTGCAGCTGTGGGAACGTCTGTATCAGCTTCTTTGTATGCTGATGACTTTTGCCTGTACTACAGCTCCACTGGAGTTGCAGTTGCTGAATGGCAGCTGCAGGGTGCTATCCACAAGGCACAGTCTTGGGCCGTAACGCATGGCTTCCAGTTTTCGGCCACCAAGACTTTCGTCATGTGTTTCTGCCAGCTCGCACTGTTCACTCTGAGCTACAGCTTTATCTTGATGGTGAGCCTCTTGCTGTGGTGGAGGTGCATTGGTTTTTGGGATTGATTTTTGATACCTGGTTGACTTGGCTCCCTCATATTCGGCAGCTTAAACAACTGTGCTGGCAGCATTTTAACACTCTTTGTTGCTTGAGTCACACAAGCTGGGGGTGCCGATCAATCTACCCTTCCACGACTGTATCAGGCGTTGATTCATTCCCGTCTCGATTATGGGAGTATGGTACAGCATCGCCTTCCGCATTGCAGTTGCTTGACCCCTTACTTCACTGCGGGATCCGACTCGCACATGGAGCTTTCCGCACAAACAGCTTACTTGTGGAGGCTGGTGTCCCTCCATTGTGGATCCAGCACCAATGACCACTGGCCGCTTATGCTGCACATGTTTGTAGCTTGTCCGGGCATCCAAATTACTGTCTCCTGTTCCCCAACTTGGTTGTTCATCTTACAGAACGTTTGCCCCAGTCAGGGTGTACCATTGTGGTTCACGTCCAGTCTCTTCTCTCTGGGATTGGGTTTCTCCTTCTCCCACCTTTCTGGGCCCATATCCCTATAACCCTGTGGTGTGTGCCCTTACCATGCCATCTGCTGGATTCGGCACAAGGCCCGAAAGACTGAGTCCCTTCTGATGCCCTCTGCCAATGCTTTCTTTCCATCCTTGTCATGTTTCACAGCTCTGACGTAGTCTATACTGATGGTTTGATGGTTGCTGGTTGAGTTGGTTGTGCTTTTACTCTTGGGGATCGATCTGAATAATGCTCAGTGCTGGATGGCTGCAGTATTTTCACTGCAGAGCTGGTAGCCATCTCTTGTGCCCTAGAGTATATCCGCTAATGCCCAGGTGAGTCCTTCATTATCTGCAGTGACTCCCTGAGCAGTGTACGAGGTATCATCCATTGTTTTCCTTGTTCTTGTATGGTGATGGCTGTCCAGGAGTCCATCCATACTCTTGCCCGTTGCGGCCGCTCTGTGGTTTTTGTGTGGACCCCGGGTTATGTCGGCGTCCCCGGTAATGAACTTGTTGACAGGCTGGCCGAACAGGCTATCAGTGAACCAGCCCTGGAGATTTGGCCTTTCGGAATGTGATCTCCAGTCAGTCTTGTAGCAGAAAGTCCTTGGTACCTGGGGTGATGAATGGCACACCCTACCTTCACCCAATAAACTTCGGGTAATCAAGGGGACTACAGGTTTGTGGCACTCCTCCATGTGAGCCTCCCGCAAGGACTCAGTTGTTCTCTGCCAGCTATGCATTGGCAACACCTGGCTGGTGCACGGTCATTTACTGCGCCGTGAGAACCCACCTCTATGTCGCTGTGGATCAGCATTGACAGTGGTCCACATCTTGTTTGACTGTCCACTTTTAGCCGCACTCAGGCAGATGTTTGCACTGCGTGGTACGCTCTCTGAACTTTTAATGGATGTCGCTGCAATGGCAGGCTTAGTTTTCAGTTTTATTCAAGCAGGGGGCTTTTATTGCTGAATCTGAAGGTTTGTCTCTTTTGTGTGCTGAGTATGGCCTTTAGCCTACGGTTTTCAATTGTGGTTTTTTTAGTGTGTGTCTTGGTGGTTGCTTGCTTTTTCGCTTCCATGGTTGGCCAACCACTGTAAAACTCTGTGTGCTTTTAATTCCTCTTTTCTGCTCTTTGATTGTGTCTTTCTTATTCTGTGCTGTCCCTTGTCCTCTCCATTGCTTGTTTTTATCCCTTGTGGATGTTTCATGGTCATGGAAAAAGGGACCTATGGCCTTTGAAGTCTGGTCCCTTCAACCCCACAAACCAACGAACCAACTGAAAGCCAATGATCATGGCCTTTTGGATGTGAGACGAACCGCTCCATTTCCATATTACTATGACGACTGCTCTGTTTCTCACATTCCCTTAACATGCTTTACATACCCTCTCCTGCCAGAGCTGCCACTTGTCTGTGAGTGGTTCTTGTACATTGACTTCATACAAAGGCATTGGTCACATTAATGTGTCTCTACTATGTATTTTAGAGTTTGGTTACTGTTACTGGAACTCCTAACATACTCAAAATGGTGAAGTTTTATCTTTTTTTTTTTTCTCTGTCTCATGCGTATTAATAAAAAGATTTAAAAATTTACACATAGGCTAACAAATTATGGAGTAGCTGATTTTATGGGATATCAGAAAAATGTCAACCACCCGCCCCGTAAACCATGGACTTTGTCGTTGGTGGGGAGGTTTGGGTGCCTCACTGACACAGGTAGCCATACTGTAGGTGCAACCACAATGGAGGGGGATCTGTTGAGAGGCCAGACAAACATGTGGTTCCTGAAGAGGGGCAGCAGCCTTTCCAGTAGTTGCAAGGGCAACAGTCTGGAAGATTGACTGACCTGGCCTTGTAACATAAACCAAAGTCTGATCTGGCCTTGTAACATAACCCAAAGTGACTGTGGTGGTACTGTGAACAGTTGAAAGCAAGGGGCAGCTGTAATTTTTCCTGAGGGAAGGAGCAGCTCTACTGTATGGTTAAATGAGGATGGCATCCTCTTGGGTATAATCTTCTGGAGGTAAAATAGTCCCCCATTCAGATCTCTGGGCTACTACTCAGGAGGATGTCATTATCAGAAGAAATAAAACTGGCATTCCATGGATCAGAGCGTGTAATGTCAGATCCCGTAATTGGGCAGGTAGGTTAGAGAATTTGAAAAGGGAAATGGATGAATTCGCAAAGTTTGATGGCAAGAGAAACAACTTCTGTTCAGGTGAAAACAGGGTTATAAATATAAGAACCAAAAAGAGGTAATGCAGAAGTAGGTTTAATAATGAATAAAAAAGTAGGAATGCAGATAAGCTATTATGAACAGCATAGTGAATGCATTATTGTATCCAAGATGCACATGAAGCTCACACCCACCACAGTACTACAAGTTTATATGCCGACTAGCTCCACAGATGAGGATGAGGATGAGACTGAGGAAATGTATGATGAGATAAAAGAAATTATTCAGATAGTTAAGGGAGACGAAAATTTAATAGTCATGGGAGACGGGAATATGAAGAGGAAGCCGTCTGGTAGAATTTTGCACAGAGCAGAATTTAATCATAGCTAACACATGATTTAACCCTTAACTACTATGGTCATTCACAGGAACACAATTACTATGGAAGGGTCTCACAGACCACATTTTTCTATTTTGTATATCAAACCAGAATTTTGCTGAGTATATATAGTTTCTTGACTTCCAGTCATTCATTACACTTCTTAGAGGTGGCTTTTGTAGAAATTTGATTTTTTTTAAACACTGCGGTATTTTAAACACTTTAACAATTAAAACAAAGCGACATCTGGAGTATATTTTTATTTTATGAGTTACGAAAATAACAGCAAATAGTTAGCTCTCTACTCACACACAGATTTTCATCAGAGGAATTATATTACAAATTTGCAATATAACTAGGTGGAAAAATCCGACATGACTTACGATAAATTGTGTGCGAAGTCAGCTTTCAGTTTACGACTCACTTTGCAATGTAGAGCGAATATTTCAGTCCATAAATCTATGAATGGAGAAACTTTGCCACCATTTTACTTCTAAAATTACAAGTAAAAACTAAATACTTGTTCTCATGTGCCACTGAATCATACTTTAGTCAATTTCCACCTGCAAACACTTCACGCAGACCTTCCTGTAACACTCCAAACAAATCAGAACACCACGCCGTTGACATGGATATCTTGTTTTCCTCTTCAGACGAGGAGGGCAAGAGGTGCACGTTTTTCGATTTTTGAATTCTTCTTTTGGTGTCTGAGGCTCATCTTGCAAGTGAAGACATCTCTCTCACATAACACACATTGCACGGAAGGCCCAGCTTTCCCCGCCACGGAGAAACAGTAGCATGCAATAAAAATGTGGCATGCAAACACTATGGTACGTCTGTGAGACCTTTCAAGGCTAATAATTATGAAACAAAGAGCACCAACAATGCAAGAATGCTGGCACATGTAGCGTGACAGCCAATAGGAAGGTACATGGAAGAGTGCATTTGGCTTTGCAGGGGTGTGAGAAATATCTCGTTACAAAAATCAGTAGCGGTCTGAGAGACGGTCGATAGTAGTTAAGGGTTAAGAATCATGAAAGAAAATTGTGTATGTGGGAGAGATCTGGAGACACCAGAAGGTTTCAGATTGATTATACATGGTGGTCCATTGATCGTGACTGTGACAAATATCTCACGAATAAGCGTCAAATGAAAAAACTACAAAGAACGAAACTTGTCTAGCTTGAAGGGGGAAACCAGATGGCGCTGTGGTTGGCCCGCTAGATGGTGCTGCCATAGGTCAAACGGATATCAACTGTGTTTTTAAAAAATAGGAACCCTCATTTTTGACCTGTGGCAGCGCCATCCAGCGGGCCAACCATAGCGCCATCTGGTTTCCCCCTTCAATCTAGACGAGTTTCGTTCTTTGTAGTTTTTTCGTTTGATGCTTATTTTGTGAGATATTTGGCCTGGTCACTATCAGTGGACCACCCTGTATAATGGTAAGACAGAGATTTTGGAACCAGGTTTTAAATTGTAAGATATTTCTAAGCACAGATGTGGACTCTGACCGCAATTTATTGGTTATGGACTATAGATTAAAACTGAAGAAACTGCAAAAAGATAGGAATTTAAAGAAATGGGACCTGGATAAATTGAAAGAACCGGAGTTTGTAGAGAGTTTAAGAGGGAGCATTACAGAATGACTGACAAGACCAGGGGGAAAGGAATGCAGTAGATGAAGAATGGGTAGCTTCAAGAGTTGAAATGGTGAAGGCAGCAGTGTGTCAAATATGTAAAAAGATTAGGGGTGGTAGAAATCCTTGGATAACACAAAAGATGCTGAATTTAACTGATGAAAGAAGAAAATATATAAATGCAATCAATGAAGCAGGTGAAAGGGAATAAAAATGTCTTAAAAATGAGATTGACAGGAAGTGCAAAATGACTAAGAAGGAATGGCTAGAGGGCAGATGTAAGGAGGTAGAAGCACGCATCACTAGGATTAAGATAGATGCTGCCTACAGGGAAATTAGAGAGACCTTTGGAGAAAAGAGAACCACCCTTACGAATATCAGGAGCTCAGATGGAAAACCAGTCCTAAGCAAAGAAGGGAAAGCAGAAAAGAGGGACTATACAAGGGAGATGTACTTCAGGGCAATATTATGGAAATGAAAGTGGACATAGATGAAGATGAGATGGGAGATAGGATGCTGCATGAAGCATTTGACAAAGCACTGAGAGACTTAAGTTGAAACAAGGTCCCGGAAGTAGAGCACATTCTATTAGAGCTATTGCTAGCCTAGTCGAAATAAGGCCCAGGGAGTAGAACACATTCTGTTAGAGCTACTGCTAGCCTTGGGAGAGCCAGCCATGACAAAATCTTCCATCTGGTGAAAAAGATGTATGAGACAGGTGAAATACTTTCAGACTTAAAGATGAGCATAATAATTCTAATTCCAAAGGAAGAAGGTGTTGACCAGTGTGAAAATTACCGAACTATCAGTTTAATAAGTCATGATAGCAAAATCTGATAGAGATTTTTTACAGAATAATGGAAAAACTGGTAGAAGCCGACCTTGGGGAAGATCACTTTGGATTCTGGAGAAATGTACAAACACATGAGGCAATACTGACCCTATGACTTCTCATAGAAGATAAGTTAAGGAAAGGTAAAACTGCATTTATAGCATTTGTAGACTCACAGAAGGCTTTTGAGAGTGTTGACTGGAATACTCTCTTTCAAATTCTAAAGGTAGTAGGGGTGAAATACAGGGAGCAAGAGGCTATTTACAGTTTGTACAGAAACCAGATGGCAGTTATAAGGGTCGAGGGGCATGGATGGGAAACAATGGTTGAGAAGGGAGTGAGACAGTTTATAGCCTATCCCCAATTTTACTCAGTCTGTATATTGAGCAAGCAGTAAAGGAAACAAGACAAATTTGGAGTGTGAATTAATGTCCAGGGAGAAGAAGTAAAAACTTTTCTGTTTGCCAATGGCATTGTAATTCTGTTAGAGACAGCAAAGTACTTGGAAGAACAGGTGAACAGAGTGGACAGTGTTTTGAACGGAGGATATAAGATCAACATCAACAAAACTAAAACAAGGGTAATGGAATACAGTTGAATTAAATCAGATGTTCCCGAGGACATTAGATTAGGAAGCGAGACACTTAGAGTGATAGGTGAGTTTTGCTATTTGAGAAGCAGAATAACTGATGATGATCAAAACAGGGAGGATATAAAATGTAGACTGGCAATAGGAAGAAAAACATTTCTGAGGAAGAGAAATTTGTTAACACTGAGTGTAGATTTAAGTGTCAGGAAGTCCTTTCTGAAATTATTGGCAGTGGGTGTAGCTGTGTATGGAAGAGAAACATGGGCTATAAACAGTTCAGACAAAAAGAGAAGAAAAGCTTTTGAAATGTGGGTGCATCATGTAACTAATGAGGAGGTACTGAAAAGAATTGGGGAGAAGAGAAATTTATGATATAACCTGACTAGAGGAAGGGATCAGTTGGTAGAACACATTCTGAGAGATCAAGGGATCAGCAATTTAGTACCGGAGGGAAGTGTGGGAGGTAAAAATCATAGAGTGAGTCAAGGAAATGAATACCGTGAGCTGATTCTGAAGGAAGTAGGTTGCAGTAGTTACTCGGAGATGAAGTGACTTGCACAGGATAGAGACTGAAGACTACAACAACAACACCAGAAGAATGAATTATGTTGTAAACATGAAAAAGCTCTGTACAAGGTGTTTGTCATCTTTGTAGAATGCTAACCGGAAGCAAATGCAAAAACTGTCATTTTCAGCACTATTCTGTCGCTGCAGATAAGGTGCCTGGATTGCACAAAAAAGTAATAATCTTCAAACATCTGCCTACATGGTGCTTAACAGTAGGAAAACTGGGAGATTTGAAGTGCTGTTGGAACATTTATCCTCTCAACCACATTCGAAACAATCTAATCTACCTTATTCAAACAATGGAAAATCCAGGATGGAATATAACAATACGAGAGAAAGAAAGTTGCTACTCACCATATAGCGGAGATGCTGAGCCGTGATAGGCACAACAAAAACATTCACACAATCATAGCTTACGGCCATTAAGGCCTTTGTCAGCATTAGACACACACACAGACACACACACACACACACACACACACACACACACACACACACACACACACTCAAGCAAGTGCAACTTGCACACACATCTGCAGTCTCAGAGAACTGAAACTACACTGCGAATAGCAGCATCAGTGCATGATGGGAGTGTCGACTGGGTGGGGGTAAGGAGGAGGCTGTGGGAGGGAGGGGGAGGGGTAGTATGGTGGAAGTGGCAGTCAGTGAAGTGTTTTTAGATGGTGGGTAGGAGGGAAGGTGCGGAGGGGGGAGGGGGTAAGTAGCGGAAAGGAGAGAAATAAAAATAAAAGAAATTAAAAGACTGGGTGTGGTGGTGAAATGACGGCTGTGTAGTGCTGGAAATGGAACAGGGAGGGAGCTGGATGGGTGACGACAGTGACTAACGAAGATTGAGGCCAGGAGGGTTACGGGAATGTTGGATGTATTGCAGGGAAAGTTCCCACGTGCACAATTCAGAAAAGATGGCGTTGGTGGGAAGGATCCATATGGCACAGGCTGTGAAGCAGTCATTGAGATGAGGGATATCATGTCTGGCAGCGTGTTCAGCTACAGGGTGGTCTACTTGCATTTTGGCCAAAGTTTGTTGGTGGCCGTTCATGCAGACAGACAGCTTGTTCGTTGTCATGCCTACATAGAATGCAGCACAGTGGTTGCAGCTTATCTTGTAAATCACGACTGGTTTCACATGTAGCCCTGCCTTTGATGGGATAGGTGATGTTAGTGACCAGACTGGAGTAGGTGGTGGTAGGAGGATGTACGGGACAGGTTTTGCATCTAGGTCTGTTACAGGGATATGAGCCATGAGGTAAGGGATTGGGAGCAGGGGATGTGTAAGTATGGACAAGTATATTGTGTAGGTTCAGTGGATGGTGGAATACCACAGTAGGAGAAGTGGGAAGGATAGTGGGTAGGACATTTCTCATTTCAGGGCATGATTAGAGGTAATCGAAACCCTGGCAGAGAATGTAATTCAGTTGCTCCAGTCCCGGATGGTACTGAGTTACAAGGGGAATGTTCCTCTGTGGCCGGACTGTGGGACTTAGGGAGGTGGTGGGAGACTGGAAAGATAAGGCACGAGAGATTTGTTTTTGTACAAGGATGGGAGGATAATTACAGTCAGTGAAGGCTTCAGTGAGACCCTCGGTATATTAAGAGAGGGACTGCTCGTCACTTCAGATGCGACGACCACAGGTGGCTAGGCTGTACGGAAGGGACTTCTTGGTATGAAACGGGTGGCAGCTGTCGAAGTGGAGGTATTGCTGGTGGTTAGTAGGTTTGATATGGACGGAGGTACTGATGTAGCCATCTCTGAGGCGGAGGTCAACATCTAGGATGGTGGCTTGTTGGGTTGAGTACTACCAGGTGAAGCAAATGGGGGAGAAGTTATTGAGGTTCTGGAGGAATGTGAATACGGTGTCCTCACCTTCAATCCAGATAGCAAAGATGTCATCAGTGGATCTGAACCAGGTGAGGGGTTTAGGATTCTGGGTTTTTAGGAAGGATTCCTGTAGATGGCTCATGAATAGGTTAGCATAGGATGGTGCCATGCGGGTGCCCATAGACGTACCCCGGATTTGTTTGTAGGTAATGTCTTCAAAGTAGAAGTAATTGTGGGTGAGGATATAGTCGGTCATGGAGACTAGGAAGGAGGTTGTTGGTTTGGAATCCATAGGGCATCTGTAAAGTTAGTGTTCGATAGCAGTAAGGCCATGGGCATTATGAAATGTTAGTGTACAGGGAGGTGGCATCAGTAGTGACGAGCATGGCACCATGTGGTAAAGGGAGAGGAACTGTGGAGAGTCAGTTGAGGAAATGGTTGGTATCTTTTATATAGGAGGAGAGGTTCTGGGTAATAGGTTGAATGTGTTGGTCTACGAGAGCAGAGATTCTCTCAGTGGGGGCACAGTAACCGGCCACAATGGGGCATCCTGGGTGGTTGGGTTTATGGAAAGTGGGAGTGCAGGGAGTAGTAGGGGTAAGTAGAGAGGTGGACTCTGGGGAGAGGTTCTGGGATGGGCCTAAGGATTTGAGTAGTGACTGGAGATCTTGCTGGATTGCTGGAATGGGATCACTGTGACATGGTTTGTAGGAGGAAGCATCTGACAGCTGACGGAGTCATTCTGCCATGTAATCCTTGCGGTTCAAAACTACGGTGGTGGAGCCTTTGTCTACAGGTAGGATTATAAGATCGGGATCAGTTTTTCTGCAGATGTAAGGTTAGTATGCATGCTGAGGGGTTTGGGGAATGATGGTGAGGCAAGGTTTGAGGATAAGAAATTCTGGAAAGTTAACAGGGGGTGGTTTGGAGGCAGTGGGGGTGGATCATGGTTGGATGGAGGAGTGAACTGAGTTAGGCAAGGTTCAATTTTGGTCTTTAGTTGAGTCTGATTGGTCGGGTTGGTGGCGAAAAAGTGTTTCCACTGTAGGGACCGGGAGAAAGAGAGGTCTTTAACTAGTCCTGCATGGTTGAATTTGGGAGTGGGGCAGAAGGTGAGGCCTTTGGAAAAGACTGATATTTCTGTGGGTCTAAGGCTTCTGGAGGAAAGGTTCATGACTGTGTTGCGGTTCTGTTGAGGATTTGAGTTCTGTGTGGTGGTGGGAGGGAGTTTCGGAGGGTGGGATAAGTGTAGTAGGTCTACAAGACAAGGTTTGTCAGCTATGAGGGGGCGTGGGGGAAGTTTGGAGGTTGTTGTAGAAGTGGTGGACAGTGGTGCTCTGAGGTGGGAGTAGGAACTGAGCAGGATGGAGAGCTTTTTGAGGTGGCATTGTGCACATTGCTCAAGTTCCTGGAGGGCAAGAGTTTCAGTGTGTGTTATGGGTTCCAGGAATCTGGGGTTACATGGCAAGAGAATTTTGCAGATGGAGAGAAGGTACTGCAAGGAGGATCGGGCTTTGTTGATATGGTTTTGCAGGACTATGTTGGTGAGGGCTAAGGATTGGCGGAATCTGAACAGGTGGAGGTCAGATATGGGTAGTTTGATGGTAAGGCCATTAGGGGAGATTTCAAGAAAAGTTTCCTTATCCCTAGCCAGATCCCAGTCCCACATACTGTTCCTGCGTTGTTACTTGGCTCATGAAATCCCCCCTAATGGGAGGACGTTTCTGCAGATGTGGAATGAAACAAAGTGTGATCCGTGAGGTGTTCGAACCTCATGAGCAAACAAAATGTGAACTGTGAGGTGTTCATCGTAACTTCCAGCTTAGCGAGCTGCATAATCTTCATGATCAAATTTGTGAAACATCAGAATGTGGTATACTTTTTTCTTTAGCATAAAGTTTAAAATTTTCAAAATCATTGGTTTTGCCACATCTAACACATTGCTTAAATGACGAGTTGATGCAATCGGTATGTTGTGCCATTTCTAATTTAATTGGCATCAGGTCAGTGCACATGGGAATTCAAGCAGATTGCCAGAGACAGTGTTTCCTCAAAGAAACAAACACAGCTTTTGCTCACCTAGCTTAAATTTATCACTTCCAAAGAAGGCACATTTTAACTGATAATGAGCATTTGAGGAAATGGTAACTCATGGAACCACCAATCTCTGTGCATTACTGCATGTTAGTGCTTACAAGTTCTTCAATACGAATGCACAATGATATAATTGACTAATGTCAATGCTAATTAAATTGGAAGGGGGAACATGTCGAATTTTTTCTTAACAATTATTTCTCAGCACAACCTACCCTGATACACCCTTGAAGGCTTTTGAGACTTTCTGACCTCCCTGTATACATTAAGTCACAGATGATAGACTACAATTAAATTTCAGATATAATCACAATTAACATGATAAATAATTCCAATAGATAAACTACATCCATTAAATGTATATTTCATTCTTTGGAAGCACTCATTAATCATTAATGTTTATTCATATTTCCAGAAAGACTGCATTGTAGTTCCATCATTGGCCATTATTTATGCACAAGTGGTTGAAAGTGATTTTGCAAATGGATGGAACAAGTTGAGTGACTGGTTCGAAAATGGTGTAAGCATACAAACACCTAAACGCCATGCTACCTGTCCAGGAGCTGCAGCTGTGCATGATATACAACTGAGCCAGTTTTCACAGAAAGAATTCACAACTATAGTTGCACCAACACGTGTATTGAGGTAAGACAGAGAAAGACAAAAGTCACCATAATTACTTAAAGGGATTTTGTTGTTACATAATTACCGACATCAAGCTACTTATAAGATTGTGTGTTTCATAATCTCTGTAAGTTAACTTTATTTTGCAGTTGACCGTCACCTGTTTCATTTGGTGTTAAGGTATAAATGTGTTCTTTAGTGACCACAGATCTTGGCTTTCTAATTATGACTAATTATCTGAATTTAAAGTAAGTCTGACAATATTAATGGTGGAAGAAAAGCATCTACTTTCCAGCCCCAACCATGAAACAGAAGTAACATAAATAGGGATGACAGACCCATAAGTAGAAAACATGTTAACCTTCAAGTTTCATGGAAAGGTACATGAACAAAGAGTTAATTATTGTAATACGGGTTTTTGAAGTTGAATTCTCCCTCAGAAAACACTGCTATAGCACAGCCACACAGAGCTACATCCCCAGTGTGACACAGTTCGGCCAATAGAGATGTGAGGAAAATTCATGTTCAGCATAAAGGAAGTGGGGGTGGGGGTCATGCAAAACACTTAAACTATCTGATGGAGTAAATTAAAACCAAATTAAATCATGCTTTTATAAGTACAGGCAAGTATGTATAACTTCCAGAAGATGGTATTCTAAGTCACATCCGGCTGTGAGAAACAGGCGACGAGGAAACTTTAATTCATTTAAGTCCTTGAAGAGTGAAGACTCATGAGGATATGAAGAAGAATCAAGTGCTTATGAGAAGAGAAGTGTATTTTGTCTCAGGAGCACATGTAGTTCGTTGTCAGACTTGTAATCTGGATTAGTGAAGGCGGCAGAACAGAAAATGCAATGTATTATTTTGCAGAGCTAAATGATAGGTTGACTGTAGTTACTCTCTTTATTTTATCATGCAGACCATACTACATTTTTTCATAACATGAAACATTATGAAATTAGCCAAAAAAGTCATCAGTGATTCATTTCATACTTTGTGAATAGTGAGCAGAATGTCATTCTCCAGCGTAATCAAATAGGAAACATGACTGAATCTGATGTAAAATGAAAGTATTTCAGGCTTCTATTCTAATTGCATTGGTTTTCTTAATATATGTCAGTGACCTACCAAAATGTTTATTTTTGCAAATAACACGTCAGTGTGAAAAACATGAAATGGAAAGTAATTGATGGGCTAAATAGGGCAGTAGGTAACATTAATTCATGACTTATGAATGAGGAATATAACTGCAGCAAGCTCCAATCCATAGTCTCTGCCACTGAACTCTCATAATAAGGGAGTGCTAGTACCATAACATGATTAAATAATCAATGCAGTTAAACATGTTATTTTCTTAGGATTGAAGACAGAAGAGAAGCTGCCTTGCACATCACACACTTGAGGAGCTTTTACAGAAACTGAAAGCTGTCAGCTTCACTTACGAGAATGTTGTACAATATCATTGACTTAGAAATGCAAAAGACTGTTGATTTTTCTTATTTTTGCCCTGTTATTTCTTATGATAACCATGTTCTGTGGCAATTCTGTGCATTCACAGTGACTATTTTTAACCCTGAAAAGAATAGTCAGGGCATTGCTCAAATGTCTTGAAAGTTTAACTCTGCCTTTTTTGTATGTATGTTCAATAATTGTATTTGTAATTAATAATATCTGGTGTAAGGAGTAATCCTCGTTCTGCCAGAGGCATTATCAAAAAGGACAGACTGGACAGAGGTTCAGGGCACCCTTTTAACCTTGAATTGAGAAACTGCCCCTGAAAGGCAGAAGAATCAGCAATGATCAACAGCATGAGGATGCAGAAGGCAGTGGAAACCACTGTCTGCAAGGGGCCCCAAAAAGGAATGTGACTATGAGAAAAAGATTGAATCACTAATGGAAGGGTAATGTCTTATGAGTGTGGAATGTTGGAAGTCAGAATACGACAGGAAAGCTAGAAAATCTGAAAAGATAAATGCAAAGGTTTAATCTAGTTTTAGTGGGGACAGTGGAGTAAAATGGAAAGAAGATAAAGATTTGAGTTCAGATGAATATAGGGGAATATCAACAGCAGCAGAAACTAATGTAAGGGTGAAGGATTTGTCATGAATAAGTTGATAAGACAGAGAGAGAGAGAGAGAGAGAGAGAGAGAGAGATAGTTAATGTGAACAGTTCAGTGATAGCATTATTCGTATCAGAACTGACAGCAAACTAAAACCAACAACAATAGTTTAGTTGTACATGGCAACATCACAAAGCAGGAGATGCAAGTTAGAGGAAGAGTATAAGGTACTGAAAATAGTATGAGGTGCTGAGAACCATAAGGGCCCAAAAGCACATTCAGTCAGGCCCATTTGAAACTGAATATCTACATCTAGACTCCGCAAACCACTGTGAAGTGCATGGCAGACAGTAAGTCCCCTTGTACCAGTTATTAGGATATCTTTCCACTCCTTTAACATATGGCATGCAGGACGAATGGTTGTTCAAATGCTTCTGTGCGTGCTGTAATTATTCTAATATTGTCCATATGATCCATATGTGAGTGATATCCAGGGGATTGTAGTATATTCCTAGAGTCATCATATAAAGCCAGTTCTTGAAACTTCGTTAGTAGATTTTCTCAGGATAGTTTACCTTTATTTTCAGGAGTCTTCCAGTTCAGTTTTTTCCGCATCTCTGTTGCGCTGTCCCACAGGTCAAACCTGTGACCTTTCGTGATGCCCTTCTCTGTATATGTTCAGTATCCCCTGTTAGTCCTATCTGGTACAAGTCCCACGCATTTGAGCAATATTCTAGAAATGGTAGCATGAGTGATTTGTAAGCAATCTCCTTTGTAGACTAATTGCACTTTCCCAGTATTCTACGAATAACCAGAAGTCTACCACCTGCTACACCCGGATGTTTGTATGAGTTGTCTGATTTGAACAGTGACTCACTGATATTATAGTTTTATGTTTTTTCATTTTCTGAAGTGTACAGTTTCACATTTTTGAACTTCAAATTTACATTTTTGAACTTGCCAATCTTTTCACCACTTTGAAATCTTATCAATATTTGACTGAATATTTACGTAGCTTCTTTCAGAGAGTACTTCATTATAGGTAATTGCGCCATCTGAAAAAAGTCAGGTTACTATTAGTTATGTCCACAACATCAACAGCAAGGGTACCTACAAACTTCCATGGGGAACACTCAAAGTTGCTTCTGCATTTGATGATGACACTCTATTCAAGATAACATGCTGTGTCCTTCCTACCAAAAAGTCTTCAGAAGAGTCACAAATTTCACTTGCTACCACATATGATCAATAAGTGTGGGTGTGGTACTAGTCAAATGCTTCTCTGAAATCAAGAAATACTGCATCTGCCTGACTTTGGTCCAAAGCCTTCAGTATGTCATGTGACTAAAGTGCAAGTTGGGTTTCACATGATTGATGTTTTCAGAATGCATGCCGGTTGGCATGGAGGAGATTCTGTTTGAGATACCTCATTATGTTTGAGTTCAGAATATGTTCTAAGATTCTCCAACAAATTGATGCCAAAGATATTGTATCTTAGTTTTATAGATGACTTCTACTATCCTTCTTGTAGACAGGTATGACCTGTGCTTTCTTCCAACTACTGGGCACTGGTGCCAACACCCTCCGTCCCCAAGGGATCTATGATAGATTATAGATTACAGTTAGAAGAGGGGCTAACTCAGCCACAACTTGATTGTAGAGAGAGATTCCGTCGGGCTCTGGAGCTTTGTTCAATTTTAACAATGTCAGTGCTACAAGGATTAAATTGGCACAATTCTCCTGTGTTTTCCTTGGTAAAGGAACACTTGAAAACAGAGTTAAGCATTCCAGCTTTCACTTTGCTACCTTCAATTTCAGTTCCTGTCTCATTCACCATGGACTGGACACTATCAGTTGACAATATTCTGCTGTGGTAGTCATTGAAGGCTTCACACATTGCTTTCTTGACAGCCAAATGTGTTTCATTCAGCATCTATTTATCTATAGACCTATGCTTTGTTTTGCACCTATTATGCAGTAGTCTCTGTTTGTTTAGAAGTTTCTTTACCGTGACTGTATCATGGAGGGTCCCTTCCATTATGAACTATTCTACTGAGTACATATCTATCCAGTGCATGGTCAAGTATTCTTTTAAACTTGCACAATAGTTCCTCTACATGTTCCTGCCCTGTACTGAAAGTTTCAAGTACCTCATTGAGATATGACACAACTGATTTTTTTTATCTATTTTACTAAACTGATATATCTTTCTCCTTGTTTTAGTTTTCCTTTGTACATTGGTAATTATTGTTGCTGCATTTGCGCCATGATCTCTTATACCAGTTTCAGTTTCAGAGAAGGCATTTAGTAATGTTCTGCAGGATGTCTTATCATGCCCACCACTAACAAAACTAATTTCCTCAGTGGATTATTATATGATTAAAGTCTCCATCAATCATGACAGTATGATTGGGGAACTGAGGTTGTCTCTAAAGTTTTTGGTTACGTCAGCCTGTTGGACAATAGAAGAAACCAATTACCATTTTATCACCACCCCTGATACTGATTATTGCCCAAACAGTCTCACATGCAGCTTCAATTCCTTCCAGAGAAATTGGTGTGACAGCTTTTAATGAATGTTCATGTGTACAGTGTGGGCCTACATCACAGATAAACCTGACTCACAATAAGAGCAACAAATGCTGGAAGCATTCATACATACTACAATCTCAAAATGGACAACGGTGTGCTTGAGGTCCTTATGGTTCTCAGCACCTCATATAATTCAGTATGCAAAGGGATGTCAAGATTTGCAAGAGGTATTTACCGATGACAAAAGAGACAAGTGAAATGGTACCACAGGCATACTGATTTAAGAAACATGTTGAAAACTTACTGAATCATGGCATTCCAACAGCAGCGATAACACAGATGGGGGCCTCTGAACCATTAGAGGAAAAAAATTGGTAATGTACTAAAGACCCTCAAGAAAAACAAGGCTCCAGGAGATAGTGGTATCACAGCTGAGATTCTCTGTTTCGGATGTGAAACATTGTTGGATGCTTTGAAGCTGTTAATATCTACTATTTGGACAGCAGAAGTAATTGCTGAAGAATGGAAGGGAGCAATTATGTGTTTCATCTTCAAGAAGGATGATGCTGAGGGATTTCATTACTTGAAGCTGCTTATAAAGTCTGAACAGAGCTGCTGCTAAACTGCATGAAACCATTAGCTGAAGCAGTTATTGGTCACTATCAATGTGGCTTTGTGCCTGGATGGTCAACTCCTGACCACCTTGAGGCAGCTGATAGAAAAATTTTACAAGTTTGACCAGGTATTGCACCTCATGTTCATTGATTTTTGATAAGCTTATGACAGCAATGACCGCTTCATGTTATGGAAAATGTTACGGGAGTTTCACATCCCATCGAAATACATCTGACTAATTGCAACTTGCTACTCTCAGTCAACTGGTCAAGTGCGGTTAGGCAGCCATCGCCACCATTCAGTATATGAAATGGATAGAGACAAGCCGACCCATTGGCACAAATACTGTTCAACTTGGCCTTACAAGAAGTAATCTGTGACACTCATTGAACAGCAGAAAAGGAGATAGTGGGAGCAGACACAATCCCGGAATTTGCTGATGATGTAGGGTTTCTTGGTGACACCCTGGAGCAAGTATGCACTGACACTTCCCGATTTCTCTACACTGCAAAGAAAATTGGGATGGAGGTGAATGAGGATTGAACCAAATATCTCATTGTATCAAACCGTCAAGCTCTCCTTCCTTCTATTCTGTTTGATGGGCGTACCCTTGAATAAGTTCAAGAATTCAAGTACCTGGCCTCTGTACTGACTTAAGTGAAGTGACAAAAGAAGTGCATCAGTGAATAGTAAATAACAATCACATTTTCTTTATGCTGAACAGTTTATTCAAGTTATGACTGATATCACAGAAGAACAAGATCCAACTGTACATGACACTAGTAGTGTAACCGGTACTTTTATGTGGTTGTGAAACCTCGGCGACATCAGCAACAGAAGCAGCAATGTGTTCCTGTGAGTGGAAGGTACTTTGAAATATCTATGGACCTGTCTACAGTACCATAGAGGATAAATGTGAATGAAGGACAAAAGAAGACCTATACCAGTGGTTTTGAAATCCACACATTGACTTAATATTAGGGCATAAGAGGCTAAAGTGGATGGACCACATCCTTCAAGCTGATAGATTCCTCCCATACTGAGTTCTCCATCCTCACCCTGCTGGGACCGAGCGAGGTAGTGCCGTGGCTAGCACATTGGACTTACATTCGGGAGGACGGTGGTTCAAACCCATTTCCAGTCATCCTGATGTAGATTTTCCGTGATTTCCCTAAATCGCTTCAGGCAACTGCCGGGATGGTTCCTGTGAAAGGAGATGGCCGGTTTCCTTCTCCATCCTTGACACAGTCCAAGCTTGTGTTCTGTCTCTTATACCTCGATGTCAATGAGATGTTAAACCCAATATTCATTTCTTCAACCTGCTGGAAAACAGCCAAGGGGATGTCCAAGGACACAATGAACAATGAAAGGATTGATATTAACAATCCTTACAAAAGTGGAGCTGACAGTGGTGGATGATGAAGCTAGAGACAGATAACAGTAGATTATCATCTGCAATAGATACTTCCTCTATAAAACTGTCTGACCTCTTTTTTTTATTGTGCTTTTTGTAATGTGTTCTTTTATATTTTTTTATAGAATGATGTTTTGTCTCCCCTCATAGAGTGGTTAATTGATTTGTTTTTCCATTGTAGGTCTTAAAGGCATGTTGAGTGCAATAAATGATGATGTAAATGAAGATGGTAATCTAATAATTGTGGGTGAGTGGAACACTTTCGTAAGGGTAGGAATAGAAGACAGAGTTATGGGGTAATATGACCTCAGTAGTAAGACTGAGAGATGAGAGAGGCTAACTGAGTTCCGCAATCAATTTCAGCTAGGAATAGCAAATACAGTGATCAAGAATCACAGAAAGATGAGTTATTTCTGGAAAAGGTCTGGAGACACAGATATATTCCAGTTGTATTATGTGTTGCCAGATGCAGATTCTGAAATCAGACATTGGTTTGTAAGGGTTACCCAGGACCTGATGTAGACTCGGATCAGAATTTAGTGAAGATGAGGAGTAGATTGAAGTTTAAGAGAATCGTTAAGAAGAATCAAATTGGAAAGAAGTAGGATACGGACGTCCTGAGGAAGGATGATGCACATTTGAAGTTCTCTAAGGCTGTGGATACACATTAATGTGACCACCTGTCAAAAGCCTGAATAACAACCTTAACAACCTTCTGCAGCATGGATTGCTGCAAGATGTGCAGGAAGAGTGTCATTGTGGTTCTGGAAGGCACTGACAGGGATGCGGGGTCATGGCTGCTCCAGTGCTGTAGTCAGCTCTGTTGAGTATCCACGGCACTAATAGCTTGATCTTGGTGGTCCCACAGATTCTCGATTGGGATTAAATCTGGGGAGTTTGGTGGACAGGGCAGTACAGTAAACTCATCCTGGTGCTCTGTGAACTGTGCATTTATGCTACTAGCACTGTACCATATCACACTGTCCTTTTGGTAGGTACTATTGTGTCAAGGAAAAACAAACTGCATGTAGGGGTGTACACAGTCCCCAAGGATAGATGCGTACTTATGTTGATCCACTGTGCCTTCCAGAATAATGCAATTACCCAGAGAATGCCACGAAAACATTCCCCAGACTGTAACACTCCCTCCACTGACCTGGACCATTACACCGATTGTTGCAGGGTGCTCGCTTTTAGACATTTCCTACTGTACATGCCAACAGCCATCCGACTAGTAGAGCATAAAAGATGATTCATCTGCAAAGGGCACCTGTCACCACTCCGTGGATGTCCAGTTACAGTATTGGCATGCAAATTCCAGCCATCATTGCTGATGAACAGCAGTCAGCATGGGTGCATGCACCAGGCAACTGCTGTGGAGATTCGTTTGCAGCAATGTTCGTGGAATGGCCATTGAGTAGACATTGTGGATAACCTCTTGCTTTATCTGGGCAACGAGTTGCTCAACAGTTGCATGCCTATTCACCCACACACATCTGCACAGCTGTCACTCGCCTCTGTCATCTATGACCCATGGTGCACCACAGATTGTCTCAGATAGCATTATTTTGCCATGCATTGTATACTTAAATGAAAGCAGCATGTGAACAGTTTACAAACATTCCTGTTTTGGAAATTCTTCCACCTTTTGTCCAAAAGCCATTGATTGTGCCCTTTTGGACATCAGATAAATTGCTCCATTTCCGCATTGTGATGACTGCACTGTTTTTCACATCCACCCAACATGTTTTATATACCCTCCACTGCTAGTAAAGCCACATGATGTCTGTGAGTGGTTATTGCACGTTGATGTGACGCATAAGTGGTGGTCACATGAATGTGAAAGGACTGTGTTCTTCGTTAATGAACACTAATCAGCAATTCAGTTAAAGAGGAATGGACGAAACTAAAAAGAAGATTCACCAAAGTAGAATAGACAACTATAGGTACAAGGAAGGCAACCATAAATAAACCTCCAGCAACAGAAGAAATACTTCAAGTGATCAATGAAATGAGGTGGTACAGAAAAGTTTGAAAAAAGGCAAGAATATCACAACATAAGCGCTTATGGTTTAAATAAATAGGAAATTCAGGACAGCTAAGGCAAAATGGGTGCAGGGAAAAATGTAACAAAATTAAAAAAGAAATGCTTGACAGAAGGACTGATTCAACATGTAGAAAAGTTGAAACAACTTTATGTGAAATTGAAAACAGAGGCCTCTATATTAAGAGCGCAAGAGGAATTCCACTGTTAAGTGCAGAGCAGAAAGTGAATAGATGTAAAAAAACTGGCTGATGATGTGATAGAAGAAGTAGTGTGAATCAATATCGAAGACTTTGGAGATCCAGTATAAGTGTCAAAGTTTAACAGAGCTTTGGAAGATTTGCGGTCAAACAGGGTGAAAGGCACGGGCAACATGCCTTCGGCATTTCTAAAATCATTGGTGGGAAGTGGTTTTATTAACTGTTGAAGTTGGTGTGTAGATTCTATAATACTGGAGACATACCATCAGACTTTCCGAAAAAATGTCATCCTCACAGTCCCAAAGATAGCAATGGCAGATAAATGAAAGAAGTGCTGCACAGTCAGTTTAACAGCTTGCTAACAAGAAAAGTATACTGAAAATGGAATAGAAAATTGAGGATCTGTTAGATGATAATCAGCATGGCTTTAGAAAAGGGAAAATACCAGAGAGGTAGTTCTGATGTTGCACTTGATAATGAAAGCAAGATTCAAGAAAAATCAAGACACGTTCATGGGATTCATTGACCTAGAAAAAGGGTTCTACAATGTTCAACGTTGCAACATGTTTCAGGTTCTCGAGAAAATAAGTGCAAACTACAGGGAAATACGCCTAATACTGAACCTAGGGGGAACAATATGAATGGAAGACCAAGAATGAAGCACCTGGATTAGATACATGTAAGACAGGGATGTAGTCTTTTACCCTTACTGTTCAATCTGTACATTGAAGAAGTAATGAAAAAAAGAAAAGAATGGTTCTGGAGTGGAATTAAAATTTAGGGTGAAAGGATATCAAAGGTAAGATCTGCTGATGATATTGCTTTACTCAGTGAAAGTGAGGAATAACTGCAGGACGAGTGAAATGCAATGAACAGAGTAATGAGCAAACACTAAGAATTGAGAGTAAACTGCAGAAAGTCAAAAGTAATGAAGAGTAGCAAAAATGAGATTAACAATAATCTTAACATCAAAACTGGGTACCACAAAGTAGACTGCATCAATTCTACCACTTCGGAAGCAAAATGACAGCTGAAGTAAGGAGGACATAAAAAGCAGACTAGTACAAGCAAAGAGGGCATTCCTGGCCAGAACCTAATAGTATCAAGCGTCAGCCTTAATTTGACAAAGAAATTTCTGAGACAGTGCATTTTGAGCAAGCATTGTAAGGAGGTGAATCATGGACTGTGGGGAAACTGAAAGAGAAGAAAAACAAAATCTTTGAGATTTTGTGCTACAGAAGGATGTTGAAAATTAGATGAAGTAATAAGGTAACAACCAAGGACATTCTCTGTAATTGGTGAGGAGAGGAACAAGAAGAGGAGATAGGTTGACAGGACATGTGTTAAGATGTCAAGGAATAATTTCCATGTTACTTGAGAGAACTGTAAAAGGCAAAAACTGTCTTCTCCAGAAATACATGTAACCTGAAGACAACATAACAGCAATAACTACAAGCCCAGAAACATGGATGTCCAAAATTGCATGTCATACAGAGACTATACTCCCACAAAGTGGTAAAGCTATTGCTTACATCATAAAACATAATTAAAGAATAAAACTACACTCCTGGAAATTGAAATAAGAACACCGTGAATTCATTGTCCCAGGAAGGGGAAACTTTATTGAAACATTCCTGGGGTCAGATACATCACATGATCACACTGACAGAACCACAGGCACATAGACACAGGCAACAGAGCATGCACAATGTCGGCACTAGTACAGTGTATATCCACCTTTCGCAGCAATGCAGGCTGCTATTCTCCCACGGAGACGATCGTAGAGATGCTGGATGTAGTCCTGTGGAATGGCTTGCCATGCCATTTCCACCTGGTGCCTCAGTTGGACCAGCGTTCGTGCTGGACGTGCAGACCGCGTGAGACGACGCTTCATCCAGTCCCAAACATGCTCAATGGGGGACAGATCCGGAGATCTTGCTGGCCAGGGTAGTTGACTTACACCTTCTAGAGCACGTTGGGTGGCACGGGATACATGCAGACGTGCATTGTCCTGTTGGAACAGCAAGTTCCCTTGCCGGTCTAGGAATGGTAGAACGATGGGTTCGATGACGGTTTGGATGTACCGTGCACTATTCAGTGTCCCCTCGACGATCACCAGTGGTGTACGGCCAGTGTAGGAGATCGCTCCCCACACCATGATGCCGGGTGTTGGCCCTGTGTGCCTCGGTCGTATGCAGTCCTGATTGTGGTGCTCACGTGCACGGCGCCAAACACGCATATGACCATCATTGGCACCAAGGCAGAAGCGACTCTCATCGCTGAAGACGACACGTCTCCATTCGTCCCTCTATTCACGCCTGTCGCGACACCACTGGAGGCGGGCTGCACAATGTTGGGGCGTGAGCGGAAGACGGCCTAACGGTGTGCGGGACCGTAGCCCAGCTTCATGGAGACGGTTGCGAATGGTCCTCGCCGATACCCCAGGAGCAACAGTGTCCCTAATTTTCTGGGAAGTGGCGGTGCGGTCCCCTACGGCACTGCGTAGGATCCTACGGTCTTGGCGTGCATCCGTGCGTCGCTGCGGTCCGGTCCCAGGTCGACGGGCACGTGCACCTTCCGCCGACCACTGGCAACAACATCGATGTACTGCGCCACGTGTTGAGCAATTCGGCGGTACGTCCACCCGGCCTCCCGCATGCCCACTATACGCCCTCGCTCAAAGTCCGTCAACTGCACATACGGTTCACGTCCACGCTGTCGCGGCATGCTACCAGTGTTAAAGACTGCGATGGAGCTCCGTATGCCACGGCAAACTGGCTGACACTGACGGCGGTGGTGCACAAATGCTGCACAGCTAGCGCCATTCGACGGCCAACACCGCGGTTCCTGGTGTGTCCGCTGTGCTGTGCGTGTGATCATCGCTTGTACAGCCCTCTCGCAGTGTCCGGAGCAAGTATGGTGGGTCTGACACACCGGTGTCAATGTGTTCTTTTTTCCATTTCCAGGAGTGTAGTACTTACCAAAATTTCACATTGGAAATCACCAGTTAGTGAGGCGATCTGATGTTTGTCAAATGAAAATATGCTGTCAGCGCACATCACTGTTTACACTATTAAGTATGCTGGTGCCTGTGATCAGTAGAAGTAAGAATAGTTAAAATCCAGAAATAAAACCAATTGAATAAAATGATAGGCCGTGATACAAGCTGCATGCTGACTGTTAGGAAATGAAGAGTGTGAACACCAGGAAAACAAGGCAGGTAATGTGTACGCTGAGGTTGATGTATGCTTGCAGCACAAACAGCCAATAAGCTACCACAGTTACCACAAAATTAAGAAATGCAGCAATGAGAAATAAAGGAACATAAAGGACACTATTGCAAAGTAAAATGTGCTGACATACATTAAAGCCCTTGTGAGACCACAAGTACATGATCATTTGAACAGTAATAAAGTTAATGCATAAACATGGTTTGAACATACATGACAATGAAAGAGGCTAGGGTGTGGGTCATCATATAGTGAAAACCACACTGTAACTGTCTTCACAAAATATACAACAGAGAAATGAACACTTTTGCACAAATAATGTATATTAGAATTTTGAGGGGTGATCAACTGGCAAAGGCTACGGGCAAGCAAGATGCAGCTAGCCATTCAGTAAACTTCCATCCTTGAACTCTAGATATTTAAAGATGTCTAGTTCTTCCCGAATATCGAACTTTGGGCCTCTGAATTCTCTGTGCAAAATAACTGTCTTTTTCCAATTTTGGGGGGTATGGGTGTTTTTGTTCTGTACAGGAGATCCTTTCTTTATTTTATTTATCCTTTCATTGTAATTTGGTACTAGTTTTTACATGCTATTGTAGGCATTTGTTTTTTGTTTGTTTTTATTTTTTTTAACTTAAAATTAGCTCTTTATTTTTAAACTTTTTCTTTGTAATTTTTTAACCAATAATTTTTTTAAAATTTCTGTTTCTTGATTCTTAGATGTTTATCTTTAAATTTTTATCTCAAATCTTGAAATCTGTAATGACTCATTCCATCACATGGCCCCTTGGAACCAGAGAATAAAACATAAATCATGGTGGTACAATGTTGCTCCTGTAGAGGTGTCGTGGACCAAAGGAAAAGTGGAAGGGAAATGCCTGTAGAATAGAAAAATATAATGAAGATGATGGATGATGATCTTAAGAAAATACTCCCACTCACAGTGACATTTTATAGTCTAGTGCTGCAATTACAAATAAAAGCTAATTTCATCTATCTTAAGATGAAATTTCCTTTGTACTAGAGTGAGCTTGAGAAGGCAGAAATTGTAGGGGAAGACAGAGATCAAAATGTATAAAGAAGTAATTGCGTATGCTTGGTGTAAGTGCTCCTCTGAGATAAGGGATTGTCACAGGAGAAGAAATCATGACAGATTAGATCAGAAGAATGAAGATTACCTCCATGCCCTTAATGATTGAAGACAACCCAATGGCACAGATCAAGGCATCTGAAACAGCAAATTGTCTATTTTAGACCCTCCATTAGATTTCTACTCAGAGGACTGTTACTAGATTTGGGAAAGGTAAAGCAGATTGATTGTATGGTGAAGGTTATCCATATTTGACACTTCAATTAAGACATTTTTGAAATCTCGTGATAGTTTCAAATCTGAAGAGAAAGACCTTATTTGGTGCTGATATTGGAAGTTATCCCCAAATTTTTCAAATGAAGTTAGTATAAAAATTTCTCAATATACATTCCATATCATTTCTGAATTAAGACTTGAGGTTTTGAAAATATTTACCATATTTTTTTTCAGGAGCTCACCAACTGCTGGGACTGATGTATGGTACCGTGTCCCAGTAAGATGAAGCATGAGATAACATATTTGTATTTACAAAAGATGTTTTATGTTCTTTTGTAATGCTATGTTCTGATTTTCTTAGTTTTTTGCATGTGATATAATGTTTACGGGTAGTTCAGTGCCTCGACATGCTGCAGATAGTGTGCCCTATGGCACATGGAATGGTGGTCTGATGCAATGTTTACGTAATTTTTTGTTTAAAATTCCTCCACAAAAAGGGTGAGATACCACTAGACTATCTTTATCTTTCCATTAATTATTTCCTTTTCAATTGTGATCATATGTATAAATTTTTGACAGTGCACTCCTAACAACTGCTTCTTTTCCTGCTGTGGTATTTTAAATACTGAACTGAGGAGGGTCACTCTTAAGCACAGGACTCGGATCCAAGCGGAGCAGTGTTCAACCGTCCCCTTTTAGACATCCAAGTTCAGCCTTCCCATTGTTTCCCAAAACTGATTAAGGTGAATACTAGGGTAACTTGTGGTAAACAGTCAATTTTATTTCTCTTTGTTTTCCTATTTGGACTGGTGTCCATATCTAGAGATCTAGTTCAGATTTTATACTGAAAAGTATAGTTGGTTCCCACCATACAGCAGAGATGCTGAGTAGCAGAAAGGTACAACAAAAAGACTGTCTGAAAGTTAGCTTACAGCCAGCAAGGCCTCTGTCAAAAGTAGACAACATATGCACATGCATACACTATTGCAAACACAACACACACACATATGACCACAGTCTCTGGCAGCTAGAGCCAGACTGCAAGCACCAGAGCATTATGGGAGAGGCAACCAGGCGGGTGTAACGAGGAGGCTGGGGCTGGGAGGTGGAGGGTCAGGGACAGTAAAGTGCTGCTAGGAGTGTTCAGGGACTAGATGGAGAGTGGGGCAGCTAGGTGCAGTTGGGAGGTTAGACAGAGGGTTGGGGGAGGGGGGGGGGGGGGGGGGAGAGGTTGCAGAAAAGAAGAGAAGTAAAAAGACTAGTTGCGTTGGTGGAATAGAGGGCTGTGTAGAGAGAGAAGCTCTTCAACAAGTCCTGCATGATTGAATTTGAGGTTGGGGCAAAAGGTGAGACCATTGGAAAGGACTGATACTTCTGTGAGGCTAAGGCTTTTGGAGGAAAGGTTCATGCCTGTGTTTCGTGTCTGTTTATGATCTGGATTCTGTGTGCTGGTGGGAGGGAGTTTTGGAGGGCGGGGTAAGTGTAGTAGGTCCGGCCACAGAGAAGCATTCCCCTCCTGACTCATACCACCCAGGATTGGAGCAACTGAATCACATTCTCCACCAGGGTTTCAACTACCTCTTTTCGTGCCCTGAAATGAGAAATGTCCTACCCACTATCCTTTCCACTCCTCCCACAGTGGTATTCTGCCGCCCACTGAACCGACACAGTATTCTCGCCAGCCCACACAACCCCTGTTCCCAGCTCATTGCCTCATGGCTCTTATCCCGGTAATAGACCGAGTGCAAGAACTGCCCCATTCATCCTCCATCATCACCTACTCCTGTCCTGTCACAAATATTAGTCTTTGGATCTACAAGCTAAGTTGCAAACACTGTGCTGCACTCTACGTGGGCATGACAACCAACAAGCTGTCCCCCCCAGGGGCTCAGCATTCATTTGCTGAGTACGGGCTTGGCGACCCCGGGGTCCTGAGCTGGGGACTGGTCGGCGCCGCCAGTCTCCTTTCACTGTAACCACCGGACATGCTTCAGCGACCACCGTATGGCGCGGCGGTGGAATGTTGTGTACCGCGGGGAATGGTAATCTTGGCTTGACCGCCTGGATTGCGAGGAATGCCAACCTCTATAAAAACCCCTCAATCTTCCGGTGTGCTCCGCGCCTATGAGATGCATGGCTGTTGAGGTGGAACAGTCGCAAGCGGGCAACCTCTGGGGCACCTGCCGCACCCCAGTTGTATAAGGCTTACTCAGGCACGCGGGGCTCTGTCTGAGCGGACCTTTAGTTCCCTAGCTGCTCATGGGACCGCAATGGACCCTTCGACCTCTACATTTCCCCCTACCAGTGGCTTGGATGGGCCACTGGTAGGAAAACACACCCCATCGAAGAAGTGACTTCGTGCTGCGAGTCCTCCAGCGCCTAGTGTTGATCGAGATTTATCAGACTGTCGTAACAGAGCACTTGCTGATAATCAGAATGTGTTTTTGATTATTAAACGGAAGGAGGGTAGCTTTGAGAGGGTTTCTCCCTTTTACATCCACAAGGGTCTTGAGGGAATTGCAGGAACACTTAAATCTGTGAAGCGACTGCGCAATGGGACTCTCTTAGTTGAGACATCTAGTTCCCGTCAAGTCGCTTCTCTTTGGAAAGCAACCTGTCTCGGTGAGTACGCTATCGAGACCGAGCTCCACTCCACTGTGAACTACAGTAAGGGTGTTGTGACATGTAGGGACTTGGTGGATATCCCCACAGACGAGTTAAAATCTGAATGGGCTGATGAAGGTATTGTTGACGTGCAGCATATTATGAAACGAGTCGATGGGGACCTAGTCAAATCCGACTCGTTTATTCTCACTTTCAGTTGCCCACGACTTCCAGAGCGTGTTAAAGCGGGGTTCTTACGTTTGCCAGTAAGGCCATATTTCCCCAACCCAATGCGCTGCTTTAAATGTCAGCGCTTTGGGCATACTACGTTGGGGTGCAATGGGATAGCCACTTGTGGTAAATGTGGTCAGCCTGCCCATGAAGGAGCTGATCGTTCATCGCCTGTGAAGTGCGTGAATTGCTCTGGGAGTCACCCTGTCTGGAGCCGGGTCTGCCCCATCTATCTCGACGAACGGAAGATACAGGAGATTAAAACATCTAAGCACATCCCCTATGGTGAGGCCAAGAAGCTCTTTAAGGCCATGCAACCTCCTGTGTTTATTACATCTTTCGCTTCCGCTCTGAAAAAACCGGTACAAATGGCCACTGTTGCTACGCAAACGGAGGTTGCTAGTGTTAGCACTAATACCTGCGTTTGCCAGTGCACTTGTGCTGCTGCGGTTGTTTTGCAACCTGCGGCTCTCCCCGCAACGTCGGACAAGGCTGTGGTTGCTGACATTGGGGTACTTCCTCCCTCTCCCCATATGGGGCCTTCTGCCCAGGCGAGTAATGCTCCAACTGTTGACAAGGCTCTGCATTCTAAGCCCCCCAAGACAAAGACACCGAAGCTGAAGGTTTTGCCACCTGAGGAGACTAGTCAGGGTCGGTCCGATGACGAGGCCATCGTACTGTCTGACATCTCCCGTGGGTCGTCATCAGAGCTGATGGACATTGATGTCGACCGGGGGCGATCTTCTCGCCTCAGGAATAAATCTCCGGCCAGTACGGGCTCTCCTCCAAAGCACAGAGGCAGGGTGAGAGTTCAGCCCCCCTGATCCCTGGCTCCCATATTTCAGTAGAACCTGAATGGGTTCAGGACGCATGCGGCCGAATTACAACTCCTTGTGCAAGAGTGCCCTTTGTGCTTATGTCTCCAAGAGACACATTTTCGGGCCACTGATGCACCTTCTTTACGGGGCTATACCATCTATCGGAAAGATGATCTGACGGGGGAAAGGGCAAAGGGTGGTGTTGCGGTTTTTGTCCATGACATGCACCACTCATCTGAGCTCCCTCTCGTTACAGACTTGCAAGCAGTTGCAGTTGACCTTCTTGTGGGTCGGAGGCTCACAGTCTGTTCACTTTACTTACCACCTCAGGATGCGATAGACTCTGAGGCTCTCGCAGACCTTATTAGCCAACTCCCCCACCCATTTCTTCTTCTGGGGGACTTCAATTCTCATAATGTCTTATGGGGCTCTTCGACTACTTGCCCCAGGGGTCGCATTCTGGAAAGCTTCATGATGTCTGAAGAACTGTGCATCCTCAACTCTGCTGCTCCCACTCATTTCTGTACTGCTTCTGGGTCGTCATCAGCTATTGACCTTTCCTTTTGCTCTCCAGCACTCGCGGATTCTGCTGTGTGGGAGGTTGCTGCTGACCTCCATTCTAGTGACCACTTCCCCCTTTGGATTCGCCTCCTGGATGAGGCTATGGCATTACCAGTGCCGCCCCGGTGGCACCTCTGCCGAGCTGACTGGACACTTTTCAGCCAACTGGCTGTTTTGGAACACCGTGCCAGCGTCCACGAACGGGTAGACCATGTTACAGCCGTGATCTCCCATGCTGCTGAATTGTCAATCCCACGGTCATCCGGTCATCCCAAGAGGCGTCCTGTCCCTTGGTGGACCACTGAGTGCCGCTCAGCCATCCGAGCCCGCCGTGCAGCTCTGCGCCGCTTCAAGTGCCGTCCCTCAGCTGACAATCTTGCAGCCTTTCGGATGGCAAGGGCCAAAGCGCGGCGCTTGATTAAAGAGAGCAAACGACGGTCATGGCAATCGTTCTTGAACTCCATGTCCCGCTCCACTAATTCTACGAAAGTATGGGAAGCCATCAGGAGGATTTCCGGGAAACGCAGCCAACTACCTGTCACAGCATTGCTGCACCAGGGAAGTCTTCTCACGGCGCCGAGAGACATTGCCCAGACACTGGTCATGCATTTTGCGGCATCTACCGCCACTATTAACTGTGATCCAGATTTCTGCCGCTACCGCACTGCCATCGAGAGGGGTCACTTGGAATTCAGGTCTCCAACTTCTGAGCCCTACAACTGCCCCTTAACAATGTGGGAACTGGATTCGGCACTGTCTGTGGCTCATGATACTGCGCCTGGTCATGATCACATCTGGTACAGCATGCTGCAGCACTTGTTACTGCCTTCCAAGGAAGTTCTCCTGAATTGTTTTAATATGATATGGTTATCCGGCATGTACCCTGATTTGTGGCAGGAGGCGATTTTGATTCCCCTCCTCAAACTGGGGAAGGACCGAATGCATCCCAGTAGTTATCAGAGTATTGCTTTGACGAGCTGTATCGGGAAGACGTTGGAACGCATGGTCAACCGTCGCCTGGTTTGGCTGCTCGAGACCAGGCAGCTCCTTAGCCCCTCTCAGTGTGGCTTTCGGAGATGTCGTTCAACTATAGACAACTTGACCCTGCTTGAGGCGGCCATCCAGCAGGCCTTCCTGCGTAACCAGCATTGTCTAGGTGTATTCTTTGACATTCGTAAGGCGTATGACACTACTTGGCGCCGCCATATCCTCAATCAGCTCCATGAGTGGGGCTTTCGTGGCCGTCTCCCCATCTTCATTCGGTCCTTTCTTTCCCACCGCCTCTTTCGATATAGGGTTGGTAATGTGCTATCTGATTTGTATGTGCAGGAGAATGGTGTTCCTCAGGGAAGCGTTTTAAGTGTCACCCTCTTTGCCGTCGCCATTAACAGTATCACGTCCACTATCAGGAGTCCTGCCCAATGCTCCTTGTTTGTGGACGATTTTGCTGTTTTCTGTTCTTCCTCCAGTCTTGTCACTGCTAGTCGGCAGTTGCAGCTTACGATACACCGATTAGAAGCATGGACTGCGAAGACGGGTTTTACCTTTTCTGCAGACAAATGTGTGTGTGTTCATTTTAATCGTTCTCGACGTCTTTTTACCTCCCCTGAATTGCGTCTGAGGGACACCATTCTTCCTTTTAGCGATACTGTGCGGTTCCTGGGCCTCACTTTTGATTCCAAGTTGTCGTGGTTGCCTCACCTTAAAGACCTCAAGGTGCGGGCCCTGAAGGCACTGCAGATTTTGAAGTGTCTGAGCCATCGGTCCTGGGGAGCAGATCGGGCGCGTCTGCTGCAATTTTATAGGGCTTTCGTCCGATCGCGTCTTGACTATGGATGCACCGTGTATGGGTCAGCAAGGCCTTCGTATCTGAAGATTCTTGACGCAGTACACCATGAGGGTATCAGGCTGGCCACAGGTGCCTTCCGTACCAGTCCCATCCCCAGCCTGTGTGCTGAGGCAGGGGAACCGCCGCTCGCCATCCGGCGGAAACACCTCATGGTACGACAGGTGTGTCAATTCCTTGCCTGTCCTACCTCCCCTGTGTACCCTACCGTTGCCCGACCGCCTATGGAACGTCTCTTTTCCAGTCGTCCCAGGGCAACGAGACCATTTGGGATTCGTGCCAAGCATTTGCTTGAGTCCCTTGGTGTGGAGCGTGTGGCCCCCCAACGACAAGGTTTTACTCGCCTGCCTCCCTGGTTGCTCCAGAGGCCCAGCATCCTTTTAGACTTGTCGGAGTACCGGAGGAGCTGCACTCCTGCATTTGTTTTTACCTCCTTATTTTATGATATTTTAAACCAGCATCCCGACTATGTACCAGTATTTACGGATGGCTCTAAACAGGGGGACTCTGTTGGTTGTGCTGTTGTTTTCCCTGATCGAGTCTACATCTACATCTACATTGATACTCCGCAAGCCACCCAACGGTGTGTGGCGGAGGGCACTTTACGTGCCACTGTCATTACCTCCCTTTCCTGTTCCAGTCGCGTATGGTTCGCGGGAAGAACGACTGTCTGAAAGCCTCCGTGCGCGCTCTAATCTCTCTAATTTTACATTCGTGATCTCCTCGGGAAGTATAAGTAGGGGGAAGCAATATATTCGATACCTCATCCAGAAACGCACCCTCTCGAAACCTGGCGAGCAAGCTACACCGCGATACAGAGCGCCTCTCTTCCAGAGTCTGCCACTTGAGTTTATTAAACATCTCCGTAACGCTATCACGGTTACCAAATAATCCAGTGACGAAACGCGCCGCTCTTCTTTGGATCTTCTCTATCTCCTCCGTCAACCCGACCTGGTACGGATCCCACACTGATGAGCAATACTCAAGTATAGGTCGAACGAGTGTTTTGTAAGCCACCTCCTTTGTTGATGGACTACATTTTCTAAGCACTCTCCCAATGAATCTCAACCTGGTACCCGCCTTACCAACAATTAGTTTTATATGATCATTCCACTTCAAATTGTTCCGTACGCATACTCCCAGATATTTTACAGAAGTAACTGCTACCAGTGTTTGTTCCGCTATCATATAATCATACAATAAAGGATCCTTCTTTCTATGTATTCGCAATACATTACATTTGTCTATGTTAAGGGTCAGTTGCCACTCCCTGCACCAAGTGCCTATCCGCTGCAGATCTTCCTGTATTTCGCTACAATTTTCTAATGCAGCAACTTCTCTGTATACAAGTTACGGCTTCCTGCAGCGTTTACCATCTTTGATGCCGAATTGTTTGCAATCTTGCGGGCTTTGGAGCAGATGAGGTGTGTTCCCAGTCTTAAGTTCCTCATCTGTTCTGACTCCCTGAGTGCCCTTCAGACCATGCAACACTTGTACCCAACGGATACGGTCGTTCAGAACATCCATGATGCCCTCCTCCACCTGCAACGGCAGGGGAAGGAGGTTTCCTTCTGCTGGGTGCCGGGGCACGTGGGTATTAGGGGAAACGAACTGGCGGATGTGGCTGCCAAAGATGCATGTTCCCTCTCTCACGTTGTTGAAAGTGCCGTCCCCCCCCCCCCCCCCCCCATGCTGTTACCTCCCTCCTGCGTTATGTGTCAGTGGGAAGAGGAGTGGCTGGCAGTCGCTGAAAATAAGCTGCGTCTGGTCAAGGCCACCACGCGGCCATGGCGTACGTCCTACCAGTCATGCAGACGGGATGAGGTTCTCCTCACTCGCCTCCGCATCAGGCACAGTCCCTTAATGCATGGTTTTTTACTCCGGCGGGAGGACCCCCCAATCTGCAGTTCTTGTGGCGTCCAGATCACTGTCCGCTACATTTTACTTGACTGTCTTTTATTCTCTGACCAGAGGGCAGTGGTTTCTTTGCCACCGGATTTGCCCTCTATTTTACAAGATGACGCAATGACTGTCGTTAAGGTCTTACGGTTTTGTGTCCTGTCCAGTTTGTTGCCTCGGATTTTAGGGAGAGGGTTTTAATGTGCTGCTGGGTGACTGGCTCACCCAGGTTTTAGGTAAGAGGTCAGCCAGTCACGATTCCCTCCTTGTTTCCCTTCGGTTTCTGTTCTCTTTTCCTTGTGTTTCCTTTCCTTTTTAGTGTGTTCCTTCTCCTCTTGTTTTGCCTCTGTATGTGAGGATTTGGAACTGCGTCAGGTCTGTGTCTTTTAGCCGTTCTCCTTGTTCGCTGTTTGTCTTAGTCCCTTCACTGCACGTGTTCCTGTCTTTATGCGTTTGGGCGCTGATGACCACGCTGTTTAGCGCCCGTAAACCTCAACCACACACACACGCACACACACACACACACACACACACACACACACACACACACAAGCTGTCTCTCTGCATGAATGGCCACTGACAAACTGTGGCCAAGAAACAAGTGGACCACCCTGTTGCTGAGTAGGCCTCCCAACATGACATCCTTGATTTCAGTTACTGCTTCACAGTTTGTGCCACCTGGATCCTTCCTACCAGCACCACATTTTCTGAATTGTGCATGTGGGACCTCTCCCTGCAATATATCCTGTGTTCCCATAACGTAGCCTCAACCTTCGTTAGTCATTGTCCATACCCATCCAGCCCCTTCCCTGTTCCCATTCCAGCACTACACATCACTCTATTCACTACACATCACTCTATTCCACCAACACAACGAGTCTTTCTACTTCTCTCCTTTTCTGTGCAAGCCCCGCCCCCTTGCCCCCCCTCCCTCCCCCCTGCCTCCAGACTGTACCATTTAACCTCCTCACTCTCCACCTCATCCCTGCATGCTCTCAGCAGCACTTCACTGTCCCTAACGCCTACCATGCTATCCCTCTCCTTCCCCGCCCCAAACTCCTCCTTACCCCCACCCAGTTGCCTCTCCCATAATGCCCTGCTGCTCGCAGTCTGGCTCTAGCTTCCAGAGGTTGTGGTCATCTGTGTGAGAGTTGTTTTTGCGTGTGTGTATGTTGTCTACTTTTGGCAAAGGCCTTGTCGGCCGAAAGTTAACTTTGAGACAGTCTTTCTGTTGTGCCTTACTGGGACTCAGCATCTCTGCTATATGGTGAGCAGCAACCATCCTTTTTATTATATTGTTACATTCCATCCTGGATTTTCCATTGTTTAATTTTGAGGTTCTATGCTCTTATTTTCCTTGTTCTTCCTAGAGACTGATGAGTGAGAAACTGCTACTTGACACAATAATCACATATCACTGCCTGAAACTCACTTTCTGCAAGAAATCGAACCTCATATCTGTTTGAAAAATCTGGAGATACATGTTCTCAACCAGTTCGCTCATGCTTATTCCTGTACAGGATTGCTTAACTTTGACAAGCCTGCCAGCCATATTCAAGTGACTGCTTGATGTCATCAGAGTTTTCTGATGATCACAACTCTAACAGGAGAGCTTCTTCTGTGATTTTCACCATGACATGTCACAGTGGCCAAATGAAATTGATTATCAGCTAGGTTACCAAATACAAGTATTTTTAAGTCAAGTGCAGGGTCAGAGAGCAGATATGTCATCTCTGATGTAGGCTATTTGGGAAATTATCTTGGTAAAAGTCATTATATAATTACAGTTAGAAGTGCAAGAAACATTTTGGACCACAATATCAATTATGCAATTGAAGGTGGCATCACAGTCATTGCAGGGAATGCTTCTCATTCATGCAGTGTATTAATGCAGAAATGAGTCATTCAGAAGAGAGAAGCGGTCACATGCTTTCATTTAATTACATCTGAAAGCAATAGTAAATGACCTACCTGGCCATTGTGGTCAAATGCTGACAATTAAACTTGACAAGCAGTTAAGAAATATCATAAAAGAAAAATAACTACATCAGAAACATAAACAGAGACTTGGTGGCTTTTCCTTCTGTCCTTCTTTCTTTCTCATTCATCATGGGATCTATGGAACATGATGAATGACTGCAAAGCAATACAGCATGTAGTTGTCCTTAAACAAGAATGCTCCTGAAGAATAGGGAACGTACATAAGTCTAACAATATAATGAAAGTCACTAGTGGGAGCTTTACAATTTAAAAAATAGCTATATGTAACTAAGTTTATACTGCTACATGAAGTTGCTGGTGGTAGTTGTGTGTGTGTGTGTGTGTGTGTGTGTAATTTTTTTTTTCCTACAGTTTTGATTGGTCAGGTCAGACACAACTCCATACTACAAGTTCCACCAAAGTGGAGGTGAAAGCTGAGGTTTCTGGTACAGCACAAATGGTATTCATGTGGTGGGAGCTACTTATGGATGATGAGGGCACAGTTAAACTCACTTGTGCTCCAGCATGGGCACATCCTGATGGTGTAAAGCAGCCTTGGCGGGACCACTGGATGCAAGCAGTATATTACTTGCCAAAGGAGTTAACTGTTACAAATGGGGAAACTCTGACACTGTACACTAGCCATGATGAGTTCTCCCTCTGGTTTGATCTATTACCATCTGCAGACACTATTAGGTAAGACCACATTTATATTAATACAGCAAATAAGTACACTTTGTTGCAGTTGCTACTGAACTACAACCAGTTTAATATATTTAATAAATTCTAATCAGTTGCAGATTGTAATTTCTTGTAGTTTTTTATGAACTTTGCTCCAGGCTGTAAAATTTACCAGCCAAAACTGAACAATTTCATCATGGTGGCTAATGATAATAGAGATTAGGTGTTATGCTTAAGGATAGTCCCTACTAATCCACTTCTAAAAGTTCTTTAGCTCACTAGCTACAAGCTGCTTCTGTTTGAAACAATTATGCTACCTCAGAGTAAAAGTTGCATAAATACAGTACCTGAACTTAAATGCAATCTCTTTTTTTTATTTTTTATTTATTTTTTTTTTTAAATCTGCATTATGCAAACACTATTTATTTGTTTCATTTTCTGTAGGTCAAATTTTATTTCTGTGTAGTATAATATGAAGTTTATAATCATTAATGTATTGTAGGCCTGAAAATTACAACATGAGCATTTTGTTTGGTTTGTTTCAATTGATCACCTCCCTTTTTGTTGTTGTTTGACAGCATGTCATCTGCAAAGTAGTCACAAGAAAAATTTTTTGTGCGTTTCTGAAGTACTGTTTTGTGGGTAGTGGTAATTTATGTTACTGTACTTACTTCTTGTGTCATGTTGCATATCTATGGTGGATCTCTCTTTCTACTGCTATACACTGTTTCCAAACTGTTGTTTACAACATTTTGCACACAACTTTACTTAGCACATGTTTTGAGCAGACGTTTCTGTCTCCATACTCATTGAGAGGTGCTATGTTGTTGACGCTGCTCTCCTGTTTATGATTGCCTTGTGTTTAATGTGGCACTAATTTTGAATGTTTCAAGAGAACTGTTATGAATAGTTCTCCCCCCCCCCCCCCCCCCCTCCCCCTGCGGGTTCGGGGGTAAGATTAGGCCTGCGGTATTCCTGCCTGTCGTAAGAGGCAACTAAAAGGAGTCTCAAACGTTTCGGCCTTAATGTGATGGTCCCCTAAGGGGTTTGACCACTACCTTTCAAAATTTTCTGTTAGTGCGTACCATTTGGGGAAGGATGCCTTACGTGTTGTATTATATATCCATCTTGCCCTAAGATCTGGCACACCCAATATTGTCATGGAGTTGGCCTTACACCGTGCTTCCAGCCACATCAGCTGCTGTGTGTTCCGGGCAGCATACATGCCCTCCATTATGAACTTCCATCTTTGCCCTCCTGGCATATATGGATATTCGACACCCGACATCCAGCACGGTAGCCAGTCCGTTGTGGTGGGGTCGTCATGTGCCCTCTTGGTGGTAGCCCCCTGACTACACAGGGATCGCACTGCTGATGCCTGAACTGTTACCTCCCCACGTATGCCGAGGAGTAGATGCCTATCCCTCTGGGGCATCGGGACTCCCAGCAAAGGCCATCCTGCCAGGTGGTCTTTGCTGTGGCTGGGTGGCACCCACGGGGAGAGCCCCTGGTCGGAGTGGGTGGCATCAGGGCGGATGACCCGCAATGAAGCGTGGTACATCATCTCTCGCTGGTGGGCCTCCACCAGCAGTCTCTAAACGATCGAGGTCTAACCTCAACGGCAAGCAATTCAATCCAAGATCATTTCCCTTCCTGGTCACTCCATGGGAGGAACGCATGGCTAAAGACAGCAGTGGAGATTATTCACCCCGGTACCTTGTCTGTACGCGGGTCGATGGTGAATCTTTTATGCAAACTAAGCCTCAGTTTTTTGTGGAGCATTTAGAGGACAAGTTCGGGGAGGTGGAGGGCTTGTCCAAAATGCGCTCTGGGCTGGTTCTCATCAAAACAGCATCCTCTGCCCAGTCACGGAGGTTGCTCACTTGTGAAAAGTTGGGGGATGTTTCCGTCACCATCACTCCCCATAACAGTTTAAACATGATCCAGGGTATTATATTCCACAGGGATCTTCTTCTGCAGTCTGACGATGAACTACGCACCAACCTAGAACGACGAGGTGTTCACTTCGTCCGGCGCGTCCATCGGGGTCCGAGGGATAATCAGGTAGCCACCGGTGCCTTCATCTTGGCCTTTGAGGGTGATGTCTTACCCGAAAAGGTTAAGGTGATTGTTTACCGTTGTGATGTGAAGCCATATATCCCTCCTCCGATGCGGTGTTTTAAATGCTGGAAGTTCGGGCACATGGCATCTCGCTGTACTTCCAGCATCACGTGTCGGGATTGTGGACGTCCTTAGCACCCTGATACTCCATGTGCCCCGCCTCATATCTGTGTTAACTGCAGAGAACGCCATTCCCCCTGCTTGCCGGACTGTAGGATATTCCAGAAAGAAAGGAAGATAATGGAATATAAGACGCTGGACCGCCTGACCTACCCCGAGGCTAGACGGAAATACGAGCGGCTCCATCCTGTGGCAATGACGTCAACCTACGCCGCTACTGCAACGACGGTTCTCCCATCATCACGAATCGGCTCTAAGATCGGTCAGCATCCACCAGCCCCCTTGCTTGTTTCCTGCTCCATCTACTTCAGGAGCAACACCCCCGCAACACTCGGGGACATCAGTTCCCCCTTCCCAGCCGGAGAAGCGTAAAACTTCTTCGGCTCCTCTCGCAAGGAAGGGGTCCCTTGGGGACCCCCCATCGCAATTTCCGACCAGCGGCACAGCAGACACCCGCAAGTGGCTCAAACAACCACCAGTCCCTGGTCGTAGGGCCTCACGGTCCTCGTCCATCCCTGAGACTGACCCTGTGAAGCCCTCCAAGCCTGAACCACCAAAGGCACAACGCGAGAAACAGAAACGGAAGCAGAAAAAAGTCCCCAAGAATAGCGACATCGCGGTGGCACCTGACACACCGCTTCCTACAAGCTCTGCGTCTGAGGACGAGGTGGAGATTCTGGCGTCTGCTGAGTACCTCGATCTCGCCGATTCCTCAGACGCCATGGATAGTGCTAGCACCGGTGCTCAATTGGAGGCAGCAGGTGACCCAGCGCTGTAATCTGCCTTCAAAGTCCCGTCACGCCTCTCTCAGACATGGCCAATAACATCCTCCAGTGGAACTGCGGCAGTTTCTTCCACCATCTAGCTGAGCTCCGACAACTTATCAGCCTTCATCCTTTTCTCTGCATTGCTCTGCAGGAAACTTGGTTTCCAGCAATGCGAACCCCCGCCCTCCATAGCTATCGGGGTTATTATAAGAACCGAGCAGCTTATGCAAGGGTGTCTGGTGGCGTCTGCATCTATGTCCTTAACTCTCTTCACAGCGAATCTGTCCCTCTACAAACGGCTTTAGAGGCTGTCACTGTTAGGGTATGGACGCCACAGGCTATTACCGTGTGCAGTCTTTACCTTCCACCGGATGATGATGTGACGCAGCATGAGCTGGCTGCGCTGCTGGCCCAATTGCCGCCACCTTTCTTGTTACTGGGCGATTTCAATGCTCACAACCCTCTATGGGGTGGGACTGTCTCCGATGACCGTGGTCGTGCCGTGGAGCATTTGTTGGCTCAGCTCGACCTTAGCCTCTTGAACACTGGTGCTCCCACGCATTTCAGTGTGGCCCATGGCTCGTTCTCGGCCATCGATCTCTCTCTTTGCAGCCCCGGACTTGTCCCATCCCTCCACTGGAGAGTGCATCCTGACCTGTGTGGTAGTGACCATTTTCCCATCTATTTGTCACTGCCCCAGTGTCATTCTTCTGGCCGCCTGCCCCACTGGGCTCTCCACAGGGCTGACTGGCCGGCTTTTACTTCCGCTGCAACCATCGAGTCGCCCCCACAGAGTGACATTGATGAGGTGGTCCGTGTCTTAACCACGTCAATCATTTCGGCGGCAGAGGCTACCATCCCCCACTCTTCTGGACTCCCTCGGAGATTGGTCGCCGGAGATTGCTGAGGCTATTCGCGACCGTAGGCGGGCCCTCCAGCGTCATAAGCGGCACCCGTCTCTAGAGACCCTCATCGCCTTTAAGAGGCTCCGTGCCTTGGCCCGCCGTCTTATTGCACAGCGTGAGCAGGAGTGCTGGGAGAGGTATGTCTCATCCTTGGGCTCCCGTGTCTCCCCCTTGCTCGTGTGGTCCTGGATCCGGCAGATTTATGGATACCAGACCCCTATGGGTGTCCCTGGGATCTCCTTGGACGGCGCTGTCTGCACGGACGCTGCCGCCATTGCTGATCGCCTTGCTGCACACTTTGCTAAGAGCTCTGCGACTGCAGCTTATCCCCCCACCTTTCGCTCTCTAAAGGAACGAGCCAAGCAGACGCCGTTATCATTCCACACGCGTCGTTCTGAAAAATACAATGCTCCTTTCAGCGAGAGGGAATTCCTCGCTGCCCTCGCCGATTGCCCTGAAACGGCACCGGGACCAGACTGCATCCACGCACAGATGCTGAAGCATCTCTCCAGGGACTGCCAGAGACATATCCTCACAATCTTTAACCGCATTTGGAGCGAGGGCGTGTTCCCGTCGCAATGGCGAGAGGGTGTTATTGTCCCCATCTTGAAGCCCGGTGCAGACCCACTGGCGGTGGACAGCTATCGTCCCATTACCCTCACCAATGTTTTGTGCAAATTGCTCGAACGTATGGTGGGGCGGCGTTTGTGTTGGGTCCTTGAGTCGCGCGGTCTCCTCGCTCCATCCCAGGGTGGCTTCCGTCGGGGCCGGTCTGCAGCGGACAATTTGGTGCGGCTGGAATCTGCTATCCGTACGGCCTTTGCCCAACATCAGCATCTCGTTGCAGTATTTTTTGATCTGCGGAAGGCGTATGACACTACATGGAGGCATCGCATCCTTGCTACGTTGCATGAGTGGGGTCTTCGTGGTCGGCTCCCTGCTTTTCTGCAAACCTTTTTATTGCGCCGCTCTTTCCGGGTGCAAGTCGGTGCCACCTCTAGTTCCTCTTATACACAGGAAAATAGGGTCCCGCAGGGCTCGGTGTTGAGCGTCTCCTTATTTCTAGTGGCCATTAATGGTCTGGCTGCAGCCGTGGGGTCGTCGGTGTCTCCTTCTTTGTATGCCGACGACTTCTGCATCTCCTTTAGCTCGACGACTACGGGAGTCGCCGAACGCAGGCTGCAAGTAGCTGGCAAGGCAGCATCATGGGCTCTGACTCATGGTTTTCAGTTCTCTGCAGTCAAGGCTCGAGTTATGCACTTCTGCAGGCGTCGGACGGTCCACCCTCATCCTGAACTTTACCTCAACGGCCACCTGCTTGAAGTGGTGGACACATGCCGCTTCTTAGGACTCATTTTTGACACCCGGCTCACATGGATTCCTCATATTACTCAGCTGAAGCAAAAGTGCTGGCGGCACCTCAACGCCCTCCGCTGCCTGAGCCACACATCTTGGGGTGCGGATCGCTGCACGCTGTTGCGATTGTACAGGGCCCTTGTGCAGTCCAGGCTTGATTATGAGAGCCTGGCCTATGGGTCTGCGTCACCCTCCGTGTTGACGTTGTTAGACCCCATACACCACTGTGGGGTTTGGCTTGCAACTGGCGCTTTTCGTACGAGCCCCGTAGATAGTCGACTGGTGGAGGCCGGGGTTCCCCCGCTGCGGATTCGCCGCCATCGACTGCTCGCCAACTATGCTGTCCACGTGCATTGCTCGCCGGGCCATCCCAATTGTCGCCTGCTTTTCCCTGCCATGGTCCTTCATCTGCCCGAAAGGTGACCTAGGTCCGGGCTTTCCATAGCTGTCCGCGTCCAGTCCCTGCTGTCAGAACTGGGGTCATTCCCTCTTCTGCCTCCCTTCTGAGTCCGTGCACCTACGCCTCCCTGGTGTTTGCCCCAGCCGTCCGTCCGTCTGGACTTGGCACAGGGAACCAAGGACTCGGTTCCGCCTGTGGCCCTCCGTCGCCATTTTCTTGCGCTCCTCGCCTCATTTTCGGGCTGTGAGACTATCTACACTGATGGTTCCCTGGTTGATGGTCGCACTGCCTACGGTTTTGCTCACGCTGCCCATGTTGAACAGCGCTCCTTGCCGGCTGGCTGCAGTATTTTCACTGCAGAGCTGGTGGCCATATTGCGCCCTCTTGAGCATATGCGTTCCTGCTCAGGTACGTCCATCGTCATCTGCAGTGACTCCTTGAGCAGCCTCCAGGCCATCGACCGCTGCTATACCTCTTCTCATCTGGTGTCCTCTATTCAGGAGTCTGTTTCCGCCATTACCCGTTCTGGTCGTTCGGTGGTCTTTGTTTGGACGCCAGGTCACGTTGGCATCCCGGGGAACGAACGTGTTGACAGGCTGGCCAACGGGGCGATCGATGCCCCAGCTTTGGAGATTGGCCTCCCGGCTCGTGATCTGCAGTTGGTGTTGCGCTGTAAGGTGCTTGGGCTGTGGAATGCTGAGTGGCGTGGCCTGACATCCCCGAGTAAACTGCGAGCTGTTAAAGAGTCGACCGATGTATGGCAGTCCTCCCTGCAAGCTTCTTGCAGGGACTCTTGTCGTCCTGTGTCGGCTCCGCATCGGCCATACCTACCTGACGCACGGCCATCTTTTGCGTCAGCAGGATCCCCCCCCCCCCCCCCCCCCCGTGTGTCGGTGTGGGTCCTGGCTGACGGTCGCCCACATTCTGTTGGAGTGACCCCGGCTGCGCACCCTCCGGCAGTCTTTTAATCTCCCGGGCACTTTGCCTTTGGTTTTATGCGACGATGCCTCCATGGCTGATGACGTTTTAAATTTTATCCGTGGTAGTCCATTTTATCGTTCCATTTAGGGAGGTCCTGCACCTTTCCTTTTCTGTGTCTCTTGTCCTTGTGTCTCTCATATTTGGTTGCAGATTTTAGTGTGTAGTCGGCTGGTTGACTCTTTCCCTTTTTTTTGTTCTCGTGGTCAGTCAATCAGTCTCCGGCCATCTTCTTTTCTTCTGTTTTTTTCTGTCTGTAGTGTTTGTTGCTGCATTTGTGTTCTTTTAGTGCCTGGGGGGGGGGGGGGGAGTCTCCTTCCCCCTTTGGTTTTTTACCTGCTCCGCAAATTTTCGGCTCACCTGTTTTTGGAATGGGGGACTGATGACCTTCGCTGTTTAGTCCCCCTTAAACATTCCACCAACCACCACCATCTCTCTCTCTCTCTCTCTCTCTCTCTCTCTCTCTCTCTCTCTCTCTCTGTGTGTGTGTGTGTGTGTGTGTGTGTGTGTGTGTGTGTGCGTGCGCGCGCGCGCGCATGAGCGTACCTGTAAAATGAGAGAGAGAGAGAGAGAGAGAGAGAGAGAGAGAGAGAGAGCTGGAAAGTACTGTCACTTTTTAGGGCTGTGAGGTGTCGAGAGTATCTTGTTTTGAAATTTCTGCATGTTTGGCCAATGTAGACAGATTGGAATGAATGACAGGTTAACTGATCGATTCCAGTTTTGGGGAATTGTACTGTGGAAGTGTTTTTAGTGTTCAGATTTTTCTACACAGCATTGTTTGTGTGGAATATTTTTAGTCCTAATTTGGTTGTTTTTTTAAGTATGTTACCCACCCTGTGGGCATTCGTTTTCCTGTATATTAATATGTGCCATGCTGTGTTCTTGGTCAGATGTACCTGGTTTCGTGTGTTTGTCAAGTGTTTGTGTTCCTGGTTCTCTGTTGTAGCCAGTGTTTTTTCAGGGTTTGCTCGTTTTTCATTTGCTTTTTAATTTTTTTATGCAGTTTCTGTAGTATTTGTGTGTTAGACCCTTTCTCTACAGCTATCAGGTGTATTGTAGTTGGTTGGTTGGTTTAAAAGGTGGGTGGGGGGGAGAGGGATCAAACTGCTTAGTCATCACTCCCTGTATTGTGTTTAGTTGCTGTGTGTAACCCTTTCTCTCTGGTTATCAGGTGTACTTTGTTTAGTTGCAGTGCATAGTTAAGTTTATCCAGTGGAGTTCTGTTGAGCCTGTGTATCATGTATCTGAAACTTGAGAGTTTGTGTGCCTAGGAGTGAATGGAAGAGTTGTGAATGGTTGTACTGGTGGCTGTATGTTTTCTGAATATTCCAAAATTATGTTAGTTGTTAATTTTGTATGTAGTAATGTCTGAGAAATTAAGTTTCATTTCTACTTATAAACACTAAGAACACCTACACAGACAAATTCTCCAAAGCTGGAATTGGTCAATTAACCTGCAGTTCATGCCAATGTGCCTACATATCCCAAACATGCATAAATTTCAGAGCCTTAAAAGGTAACAGTACACACTCGTCTTTTGCAAATCATCTCATACAAGAAAACCACCATCCAAACAATATTGAGACTGAACTTAAGATCCTCAGAGAAAGCAATAGTCACTGTCAGAAATTCGCAGTAAAGGAGAACTATCACATACAAAAGGCAATAATACAAGGAAAATAAGGCTTGAATGAAAATACAACACTGTGCAACAAAATTCTATTTGGAACACTCGGTGAAGTACCGGGTGATCAAAAAGTCAGTATAAATTTGAAAACTGAATAAATCACGGAATAATGTAGATAGAGAGGTACAAATTGACACACATGGTTGGAATGACAGGGTGTTTTGTTAGAACCAAAAAAATACAAAAGCTCAAAAAATGTCCGACAGATGGCATTTGATCACGATACACCTGCGACTTCAGGCAACCCCAAAGCCAATAATTGCACGGACTGAGGTCTGGGTACCTGGGAGACCAAGCATGACAAAAGTGGCAGCTGAGCACACAATCATCACCAAACGACGCGTGCAAGAGATCTTTCATACGTCTAGAACCACTCCCCCCCCCCCAATAAAACCCCATGTCATTCCAAGCATGCGTGTCAATTTTACCTCTCCATCTATGTTATTCCGTGGTTTATTAGGTTTTAAAATTTATACTGACTTTTCGACCACCCGGTATACTAACGTACTTCCCCACATAAAACATAATAATCAGCCAGTCCCAAATATCTAAAAACACCTGTTTTCTCAATCCCCCCCTCTTTCCAGCTCTCTCTCCTCATCATCATTTCACACACACACACACACACACACACACACACACACCACACACCACACCACACCACACCCACCGCTGTGGGCATTTTCATGTCACCCTCCTATCCCAACCTCTTTATAGCCCATCTAGAGGAAATCTTCATAGTCTCTGGTTCAGGTTTATGAAGATATCTTCATGATCTGGACTCAGGCTCAAGATACACTTTCCTCATTCCTTCACAAACTCTACAACTTCTCTCCCGTCTTCTTCACTTGGTCCTCCTAAACCCAGCATGTCATCTTCCAGAAAGTTCACCTCCCCTCCTCTGATGACTTCATCCGCACACCTGTCTAGGTTAATCATGCCAACCACAGTACCTGCATTTCGAAAATGCGCCATCATTTACACATAAAAAAGCTCCCCCCTTACAGCCTGGCCATCTGAGGATGGTGTATCTGCAGTGACTGGAACTGCCTTGCCTAGTAAGCTGATAGTCTCGCAGAGGCCTCCTCCAACAGGCACTTTCCCCAGATCTAGTCCAAAAACAAAATGTTTGTGCCATATCCCCATACACCCCAAATCTTCCCACCAACCCCAAGAATCAGCTACAAAGAAGCACCCCCTTTGTCACCTGATACCTCCCCGGTCTGGAGCAACTGAACCACTTACTTTGTCAGGGCTTTGACTATCTATCATCATGCCTTGATATGAGGGAAATCCTAACCAAGATTGTTCCCACCACACCTAAAGTGGTGTTCCATTGCCCAACCAACCTCCACAATATCCTTGTCCATCCCTATGCCATACCCAGTCTCAAATCCTTGCTGCAATGATCATAATCTTGTAGAAGATACAGGTGCAAGACTTGCCCAATCCACCCTCCCAGCACTGCCTATCCAGTCCTGTCACAGGCTTATCCTACACCGTCAGAGGCCGAGCCACCTGTGGAAGTAGCCTCGTCGTATAACAGCTCTGCTACAATCATTGCACAGCTTTTTATATTGGTATGACTACCAACCAGGTGTCTTAGCGGTATGAATGGCCACTATGTAAGTATGGCCAAGCAAATCATGGATCATCCTGTGGCACAACATGCAGCTGAAAATAACATTCTTGATTCCAGTGGCCCAGGCCATCTGGATCCTCCCCTCCACCACCAGCTTTTCTGAACTGCGCAGGTGGGAATTATCCTCATAAAACATTCTCCACTCCCAGAATTATCCCAGCCTCAAAATATGGTAACCTACTGTCCTCACACACTTCATCCAACCGTTCTGCTCCATCTTACCTATCACTTCCTTCAAATTCACATCCCTTCACCCTCATTGTGTGCTGTCCTCTGCCAATGTACCCACTGTTTGTTTCCCTGTCTCTGTTCCTCTTCTTTCTCATTCCCCACCCCATACCCTCCTGGCACTTTGCCTGGCATCCACGTCCTGCTGCCATCTAGTCCGTGCACTCTCCACTCTACCCCCACCCATACTCTCCCATGTCTCCCCATTTGTCGCCCGAATCCGGATTGCTACTTTCATTCAATTTGAGGGATACTTTATGGCTGCAGTGGTTGGAGATAGTGGTCATTTGTATGTGAGGTTTGTGGGTGAGTTGTGCCTGCTTGTGGGAATGTGTGTGTGTGTGTGTGTGTGTGTGTGTGTGTGTGTGTGTGTGTGTATAAGAAGACTTTGGCTGAAAACTCAATGTGTAACAGTTGTTTTGTGGTGCCTGTCTTCAGCTCAAGACATTTGTCCTCACTTTACCCCAGAATATGTTGCCATAAAATACCAGTGAATAAAAATAAGGAAAGTCAACATTTTCACATTTTCATTTCCAAAATCTGATCTTATTCATGATGCAAGAGTTGCAGAGCTTAGACATTTAAGATTGCTAACATTTGACCTTCAGTTCAGGTTCTTATCAATCTAAACACTAAAAAATTGAGAATATTCTGTTTCATTTGTTGATTTAACATCATGCATTATTTCTGATTGTGTGGTGAGGCCTTGTGTAGTACTGATTTGCATGTATTGCTTTTTATTTAAATTAGTGAAGTTCATTTTCAAACAACCAGTTATTAACTTTTAAGAACACATTATTTACATTTTCACAGTTTGAAGTTACTCCATGAGGTGGCCTAGAAAAATAGAATGTCACCAGCATTCCAAATATCATAATTCCAGTGCTTTGTGATAATTGCAAGAACAATGTGCAAATAGGAGATGGAAAGTGCAAATGGTATCAGGGTTGCCACAAGTTCTGGAAATCAGGGAATTTCAATCATGTCAGGGAAATCAGTGAAATATCAGCAGAATCTGGAAAAAAAAGCCCTGGAAAAATCTTGTCCTCGTCTTAGTAGATAAAATGGTTTGTTACTGAGATGTCATGCATGATCGCTGGCTGGGCGCAGCTGAGTACATGCGCCACATCCCTACTCCCTCGTTCTTACTGCTTCTCCCATTCCTACCACTCCCCTCAGCTTGCAGTCAGCGCTGCCCTACTTCTTGCCAGTAGCCTAGCAGCTGCTGATGAGAGGCAGGGAGGTGTGAGGAGTGATTTGTTTGGATCTGATCCTCAGAGATTGTTGACGCAGCAGCCGGAGACAGCAGTCATGTCCGCATGAGCTGTGTCTGAGTGATTGTGTGAATGTCTGTGTGCTCTTGTTTTCTGACAAAGCCTATGGCCAAAAATTTAGCTGTGAGAGTGTGATTGTATTTTCGACATGCCTGTCCATGGTTCAGTGGTCATCTTTACGGTGAGTTGCTGTGTGTCCTCATTAGTATTGATTCTCAGAGTATTTGCGCAAGTTATTTGTTGCATGGATTGATCACTGTGGTCTCATTTCATCAACATGGTGTCTGTGACATGTGAATAGCTCCCCATGTAAGTGAACTTCCACGATGGGCCAAAATTGCAGGCCATTTCTGCAGGTATCTCTAATGGATCGGGCCAGCCAAACTGAAGCCAATCGTTTCCCACTAATGTGTCAGCCCTGCCCATCAGATTTTGTCTCACCAATCTGCCCGCAGGCTAGGTCTGTTTGTGTGTGGCATAATGCGGCAGATTTTCGTGGTTTATCCATGGACCCAGGACTGTTATGCTCCTCAGCAGGCCAGAGGCCAAGGGTAATGGATTTCAGGAATGGCAGCATTCTCACTGCAACTACATTGTACAGTGCAGTGTACATTTTATTTATTCTAGTACATTTTGGCTTCAAAAGTAGTTTATATATTAGAAAACAAGGACGATAAGAAAAAGAAAATTGTGGCAGCCGCTGGCAGTTTGTACACTATGTACTCATATATTTCTCGAAAGAAAAATCACACAGTACTGGTAAAATAATAAACATAATGCAGTAGGTAATAACCACAATAACGAACGTAGCATAACCAACATTTTATTGGTGGTCACCTATAGCATCGGTGTATGCAACTCTTCCCCACCTTATACACTTCTTTCAATGAGCCTACTTTTTTCTGAGGTTATTTCTGAAATCATGAAGGTATTTTTTAACTGTCTTGTGACTCCAAGGAAATGCGTGTTTTTGTCACCAGATGTGTTTCTTTTTATTGAAATAAAATAACAATAATATACCATTTGACTTCCTTTCTCTATCTAAAAACAGTTGATTACAAAAGCTGTTGATGTTAGTACTTAAGAGTTTTACTAACACGGGGAGAAATACAGAAGTCCTTATACATTTTTTTCTCAACTTGCATCTTTACTTACCCTTGAGAACTTAAAATTTGTCAGGGAAAAATGCTAAAACGTCTGAAAATAAGGGAAATGTCTGGGAATTTCACTTGGGGAAACCTGTGGCAACACTGAGTATAGAACAAAGAAGAGAGCTGTGTAACAGGGTAGTTCCTTTTCCCCATTAATCTTTAGCACAGTCTTGAAGACCATAATGAAGCACATAAAGAAAGTGGAAAAAGAAGATATAAAGCTCTTCTATTTGTAGATGATGTCACTGGGCTGGAACTAAAATGGAGGTAGAGAGGAAATTTGATATGTAGAACACTACATTCAAAGAGATAGGGTTAACTGTGAGCATAAATCAGAGATTGGGATTATAAAAGAGTAGAGCACCCACTCGACGTGAGCTGTTTTCCGGGGAAGAAGACCAAGAAAGTGAATAATTTTACATATTGTGGTAGTGCTGTGGCAATGTTCAGGCTCTGAGAAGGGTAACTAAAGAATCAAAATTCTTCAATGTAATAGGAATACATGTTTGGAATAAGTACATTCCTCAAAGAGCTAAAGAGATCATATTAAAAAAATTCCTTCTGCCCTTTGTGTTCTATAGTCTGTAGAGCTGTGTTGCAATTAATAGACACACAAGTCAACTACAAGCCTGTGAAATGAAATCCTTGAAGTCTGCTCTACAAAAGACAGTGAGAGACAGTATTAGAAATGTCCACATAAGAGAGACTGGTAAGGGAAAATGGCCATGGAGGAATGCCAGAGTGCAGTGGGACTGAAGTGATTTGCATGGTATCACTGAACGATCACAGTGGCCCATGACAATCAATAACACGCATCCATACCACAGACATTTGCGATGTCTTGCTGAATCCATAGCAACAGGTGACAGGTGCTGAAGAAGTCATGCCCCTTCATTCAGCACAGCAACTCCTACGCATGGAGGCCAATATAGTCGAGTTTGGAAGGGCTCAGCCTCAGTTCGTGACCTATGCAGAAGCAGTCAACATCATCAAGTAAGGCTAAAGTGAGTAAAGGTGAGCAGATGACATTACAAAAACATGCAAAAGCAACATGGATATGAATAGTGAACACTGTATCGAAAAGTTGAGAGGAGACTCATATCCAGGCAAGCAGTGTATGTGAAATTGTTGATGACACACACACACACACACACACACACACACACACACACACACACACACCTGCATGCATGTGCTCATTTGTTTTTGCATATTTTCATTCAATAATGTCATATGGAATAATGTTCTGTAGTAACTCATCTGTAAGAAAAGAAAGTCTTCATTGCTCAAAAACATGCTGTCAGAATAGTATCTGATGATCACCTGTGATCATCTTGTAGGCATCTGTTTAAGGAGTTACGCATTTTGACTAGTATTTCACAGTATATTTATTCCCTTATGAAGCTTTTTGTAAGTTATACACTGTAGTTCAAAAGGAACAGTGATGTACAAATTACAATACCACAAGAAAGAATGACATCAGTGATGTCACATTGTCATCTTTAGCACAGAAAGGGGTGCACAATGCTGCAACAAAATTTTTTATCGCTTACCCGGTGATACATAGCAAAGTAAAATTTGAAAATAAACTGAAAAAGTTTCTCCTTGACAACTCCTTCTATTCTGTAGAAGAATTTCTATTATTGTAACGTCTAAAAGATAATAGGAATTACTAACTCACATCTGTACCTTGTTAGTGATCAGCCTGTAAGCATATTTACAAAATAATTTGTGATGTGAATGACTCATTCCACATCAGTACAATTTGTCATGCAAATGATCCGTGGAACATGAAACTCACTAACTGCGTAACCTGGGTGGAAAGGGGGCTATAATCAGCTTAGTTCGTGAATTTTTCCCATTTGGTCAATTTTAATAGAAGATGAAACAGTTTTTATTCCCTAATACAACTTGTAAGATTTCACTTTAAAACTGTATTAGGCTGCTTGTGCATTTAAATCATGCAGGAAGATCACATTACTTTTATTCTATAGGTACATTGTTTTTTTCTGTCTAATATAACTTTAGTAGGATAAAATGGCAACCAACAACATTGTGTAACCAACTAGTTTACCTGCAGACAACATAATTTTATGCGGACGTGAAGCATATCCACAATACTAAACAGCCAGATTACCTCTTTAATTTTGAAGACTTTTCTTAATTAATCAGTTAAGTTTGTGTTCCAGTGACACATTAAGTCTCAACTTTATGATAATAAATACAGGCCTAAGTAATGACTTAAAATTTATACCAAGTCTGAGATTTGGACCAGGGTCTCCTCCTCCCTAGGCGGATGCACTAACCACTGCATCACCCTGGCTATATTTGTTAAATTAAGAAGTGATATAAATTCTTACTTGATGGATATTATACTCATGGCAGAATCAGTAAGTACAACTTTTAAATTATAATTATTTGTTAGAACATCATCTACATAATATATTTTGCTTGAAAGATGTAAGTATCAAATTTTGTGATTCTCATCAAAATGTTTAAATTGCCCTCATAAAAAGAAACAGCTGTCCTCTTTCAAGTGTAAATCGTATTAAAAGTTTTCACCTTTTCGGTAACCAGTGTGGACCTGTTATGGGCTATCCGTTTAGCTGTTCCACTGGAAATGTGATGTGCAAAACACTATCTAAAGGACGAACCAATCTTCAATCCGTAAATGGTATAAAATGTCAAGATTCTAAACAGTGGTTGAAATTAAAAATTCCTAGCTAAAATTGTAACCTCTTTTTGTTTCTTATAAACCAGGTGTTTGTAACATGACACTCAAACAGTTCTGTTATGCTTCCACAGGACACATGCATGACTCTGTCTCCTCGAGGAAACGACTTCTTTTAAATTAAATTGGCTTGCACCTCTGCATTTCCTTTCATCCCAGTTTACTTTTCCTGAATACAAGTATAATTTATGTAATTTGTTGTACTCTCATTATCACAACTGAGCAAGACAGTGCAGTTGTAAGACATTGGACTCACATTCGGCTTCGAATTCCTATCCAACCATCGAGATTTGGGTTTTCCGTGATTTCTCCGAATTGTTTAAGGTCAGTGCCAGAAGGCTCCCATGAAAAGGACACATCCAATTTCCTTCTCTCTCCTTCTTTAATCTGAGCTTTTGTTCCATGTGCAGTGACCACGTTGTTGTTGAAATGTTAAGCCCTAAACTTCCTCACGTGACCTCGTAGTCAATTTTCATCATTTATGTTGTTAGCATTATTCTAAATTATTTCTGATTAATGTTAGAACAGTTCTTTCAGAAGAAGAATATTCCAGTTGTAAAATGTATTGGAAAGAAATGGTATGTATATAGCTCATGTTCATCTACCATATTCTCTCCTTCATTAGTGCTGTTTGTGATAAATATTTATATATGCGGTCAACATAGTTTTCACTGTGAATCTTTTGTGCTGAGGCTTCAATTTATGTTTTATTTTTCTTTGTACTAGGCATGAAACAAATTCTTTACGTCCCATCTGTGATTGTGGTTTACACGTGATGGCCAGTCGAACCAGAATTGGCTGTATGAATGACAAATCTCGGCGTAGAAAGTTCATGTCCGCATTGAAATCTGCAGACATTGTCGACAAGATCTGTCTCTGCTTGAGTGATGGTTCCCTCCTGGGTCCTGTTGCAGCCAGCCTGGGAGCTAGACATGTTTATTGTGTTGAAACATACAATCTTGCACGACAGTTTCTGCATGATTATTGCATAAGCAACAATCTGGAAGATCGTGTGACCATAGTGGCATCATCAGAAGACTTGTTAAAAGTTGAAGGTCTTGCCAAGCAGGTATGTATTTCATTATGAACTGCAGATTTGTATATTTATTATTTACTATTTTAAGTGTTTCTGTAGACAGTACTTGGAAATTTCACACTCTGAAGGTAATTTATTCCGTCTACATATCACTTGATGTTTATGTCATTGTACTTGGAGAGTACTTATCCCTCTTTGTACATTCTGTAGAGGATAGACTTGTATTACCTGTCTTTGACTATTATGGCATCCTGGCCCGGCGAGTCTGAAAGCCCGCCAGAAGGTGTGCACCTTGATGACGGCTGCCAGACAGCACTACTGTGATCTGCAAGTGTTGCTGTCCCGTTTCAGTGCTGGCTATGGAGACATGCCTGCTCTGCTGTCCTGTCAGTGCCCACTACTGCTGTTAAAAGCCAGCGTCGCAGCCACTCAGTCAATCAGTTGTGATTTCATTGCACTATTGTATTGATCTTGCTACACATTGATGTTTTGATTTGTGTTTGCTATGCCCTAGCCTTTTGGATCTTGGTCTGCTCATGAGTCTTGTTCATCCACCATCCCATCTCCATTGTATACCTTTCTCTCATTGTTGTCCACCTGTTTACTCTCTGATGGTTCACTGTTGCCAGTCGGCCAGTCTCCGGAGGCTCTTGAGTTGATTCTGGTCTTGTTCGATTCCGGTCACTATGATTGGCCATGAGATAAAAGCTTAGCAGTGTCCCACGGACACGACTTTTGGAACAGTAGCAGCAACAGCTGCACCTCCAGCAGCAGTGACTTACTCTATCATGGAATTTAGATTTTGTCAGATTATCTACAGGTTCAGGCGTCCCAATCCACATCAAGGTTTGTGGTCACTTTCCAGACGGAGTACCACCCATCTGCAATTCCAACATTTAACAATGTCTAAGAGGAATGGGTAACATATACATATTTACAATGGCTGAAACAGCACTTGTTGATAGGGGTTCTAAATGAAGCTCTCCAGTGGTTGCTCTGCCTTTTATGGACTTTCCCAGAGACATTTTTTTTACTTAAGAAATTGGCTCCTTGAGGAGCTGTGTTTTTTCTTACCACTTTTAGGAGACAAGGACAGAGTCGATGATTCTTTGATTTACTTATTATTTCAGTCGAGTAATGTATCACAGTAATATGCCAGTGCAAATATATTTAACACTGCCAATGGTGTACATAAATGCATATCCAACGTTGCCATTAGCTCTCTCATCATTAATGGCTAAGTTCACCAAGGGTGGAGGGACTGATGATTTTGCAGTATAGGCCTTTTCAAAACTACAATCATCATCATTTAGCAAAACTCTAAGGTGGAACTAGGATATGGAGTGGTGGTGCATGGTTGAGAGGCATTAAAAAAAAATTATTTACTCTTAATTCAACTGACAGTACATCCCCAAGGGTGTGCTCCCAGTTCCCATTCACAATCAGATTAATCATTTAAAGAAATACAGGATACAGTCCATCAACAATTAAAATACCAGCACAACTGAAAAAATCTCCAGTACTTCTCGCTGCTTAACCTTCAGCTTGAACAACTATATCAAGAATAATAGATTTATATCTTTAATGAATTTACTTTAAAATGAATGATAACTCTTCAACCTTAAAAATAAACTCAAATCATTCACTGAAAACAATCGGGTATCACGCGCTCTTGTTCCCACAGTTATCTCCAGCACAAAATACCAGAAACCCTCAAGTTGTTTTCACACTATAATAATTATTAACCACCAGAGGGAAGTATGCCAAAATTTACAATAATTAACATTAATGTTATCTGCACTGTCAACCAGTGCAATAAACAGAATGAGATTTTCACTCTGCAGCGAAATGTGCGGTGATATGAAACTTCCTGGCAGATTAAAACTGTGTGTCCGACCGAGACTCGAACTCGGGACCTTTGCCTTTCGCGGGCAAGTGCTCTACCATCTGAGCTACCGAAGCACGACTCACGCCCGGTACTCACAGCTTTACTTCTGCCAGTATCTCGTCTCCTACCTTCCAATCTTTACAGAAGCAGGAGAGCTTCTGTAAAGATTGGAAGGTAGGAGACGAGATACTGGCAGAAGTAAAGCTGTGAGTACCGGGCGTGAGTCGTGCTTCGGTAGCTCAGATGGTAGAGCACTTGCCCGCGAAAGGCAAAGGTCCCAAGTTCGAGTCTCGGTCGGGCACACAGTTTTAATCTGCCAGGAAGTTTCAGTGCAATAAACAGTTTACAGAAATCTCCTATCTGCTGACCAATGACGAACAATACACTTTTGAATAGATCTTGTCTCTACTGCCAAGCAGGAAGTAAACACAGTTACGTAAATTGTATGAGCACTGGCTCACAGCAAATTTACACAAATTCCAGGTCAATAATTGACACCACAATAACCATCTTCATAAAAAAAAAATTAAAAAAAAAATTGCAACTGAATAAGAAAATGGGCCCCCAAGACACACAAGAGATCTCTCATTACCCAAAGACTTCCTTATCACAAACTGAAGCTGATGGGTACCAGCTCAAAACTGTCTGTTGATAATAAGTCCAACTGGTGGGTCCAGCTATGCCGTGGCTCGATATGTGACAGATCCCTTGTGTGGCACAACTGCATACTAGTTGCCTGCTGTCTTAGAAGAGACTGCCACATCGACGGCTGTAAGCCGACCCCATAGCATTGCCAATCTTTGCAGTAGCACAGTATGTTATTCGCACAGTGTGCACAGTCCATGCTGAGAACAGCAATGGGAGTTTTGTTAAATCAAGCATGTGTTGTGAGGAGATAGTACCATCACAAAACTCAACTTACAGGGATAATATTTTCAGAATACTGAAGCACGTTGTATGAATTATATCTGCTATTAATTATAGAGCATCCGGCAGGGATGTCTTAAAAAAATTTGGCACTTAGATAACTGGTACACAAAATGTGTATCCAGTCAAGTGCTGTATCATTACTAGTTTTTTTCTTTTCTTTTTTCCCCTCAAAAAATCGTGCCACAACATTAATGTATCTGTCGACAGTGCCCCTAAATGATAGCCAACAAAATATGTGTATTACCATATACTATAGATTAACTTCCAAAATAGGCAACATTCTTAAGAAAAGGATTAAGTAGCCTATGCACCAAGGGGACAGTAGGCAAGCTAGAATTTGGTTAACCACAAAGACTAGCATCCCCTAATAAATTAAAATAGAGTTAATAAGATCAGCTGCAAAGAGTGTGGATCGTACTAGACAGGGAAAAACAACTAGATCAGTGTGTACTGAACAACAGAAGCTGGAATCAACAACAAAATGGATCCACCTTTTGCAGCATTGTCTGGAAACCAGACACAGTAATGCAGTAGAAATAGTAATACTCTGCTCTGGGCACAATGGGTCATGTGGTGCTGCTTGATTCCCAGTACTGCGAGTTTTTCAGGAAGGGTCTTGTGGTGCAGCTTGATTTTCAGTACGGCAAGCGCGCCACAAGGCTCTTCCTGAGAAACTGCCGAGTGAACAGAGTTGTATAACTTCCACTCTTTCATACTTCCATACCTCAGTGACTGCCCAATCCACTTTTGTTAAGGTATGCCCCATTGTAAAAGGACTTGCTGGTAATTTCTATGATTGTATATGTATTATGTTGTATATGTAGTTTTAGCAGCTCATTGACCTGCTCATATTGTATAATGCACAGCTTGCTAGAGTGAGAGAGGTATGTGAGACAAACTTGGATCAGCAGGTTAATGACCCTGGGCTGGTACACCAGACATCCTGATCATGCTTTTTAGGCAGTTTTCTATGGCTAATTTAGACAGATGCTAAACTAGTTCCTAAATTTCTCCACAGAGAATGTGATACAGAAACAGTTCAAATGCAATAACACACGGAACAAAGTTGAAACAGTTCACATACAGGTGGTGTATATGACTTCCCTCACTTACGTTACCTAGACGATTGTGATCTCAGTAAGGGCATCATGGCACAAAGTTAAATAACAAAATAAAATTTGCTAAATCTTGAGGATGCAGTCCTCGGGTCAGATGGGATAAATCGTAGGGAAAAGAAGGAAGAAGTAGTATTGGCAATTAATTGATGTAATGGTTGGTTGTAAATTCATTTCTTTGTTCATATTTGTACCAGTATGCATAGCATTAGACAGTGTTCTACTAACCTGAAAGATAAATCACAAAAATAAATAAGCTGTAAAAAAGGTGCAAAAATGTTGTTTTTCCAAGAAATAATCTTCATTAAGTATCCACAGTGAATAATACCATGTAATTTTAGTTGGTTAGTAGAAAGCATTAAATTTTCTTGTTTTAATGCATAGAATGAACACACCTCAATCAGTCTACTCTGATGTATAGTGTAATTTGCCAACAGCCATACCGCATTGGTAACACTTGTTCTCATCCGATCACCAAAGTTAAGTGCTGTCAGTCTTGGGTAGCACTTGGATGGGTCACTGTCTGGGTGTGCTGAGTGCTGTTGCCAAGCAGGATGCACTCAGTCCTTGTGAGGCCAATTGAGGAGCTACTTGACTAAGAAGTAGCTGCACCTCTCCCATATCTGCATCCAATCATATCTTAGGGCTGAGGATGACACAGCAGTCGGTCAGTACCATAGGGCCTAAAAGGCCTGTTTGGCCCCGTATGCACATTCAGTGACGTGTTAGGGTTAAAGATGACACGGTGGTCGGTCAGTACCACTGGGCTTACAGGGCCTCTTCAGACAGTGTTTGTTTTGTCCATATAGTGTAATGTAACAGCTCTGAATCTCATGTTAAAGTACACAATACACAACTTTTAACGAATTACTCGATACGCAGCTTGGGTTTAGACCTCATTTCATAGCTGTTATTTAATTTTTTTATGGTAGAGTTGTAAATTATAGACCAATCAGTGTCATAAACAACATCCAAAATTTTAATAATGTGTAAAAACATATTTCTGAGTTTATAATTAGATAAAACAAATGGTTAAATCTGAAGGAATACTAACTCTCTTTCTAGTGCAGTTATTTTCATACAAAATTATTGTTTTAAAGTTCCAAAGTTGAACACTAAAATAACAGGAATGTGTAGTAATATATTACAAAGTACAAATTAACACACTGGACTAAAAAAATCATAATTGTTAAGTGAGGACTTGTGTAAAAGTTAGTAGTTGAAATAATTATGTTATTTAGTAGAAAAATTGGGTGTTTTAGAAATAATTCTTTGCCATTCATACTTTTATGAAATTTTCAATGAAAAACAATTTTTTAAGAACACAAACCATTAAACAATTGTTTTGCTATTGTAGAACATGCTCTTACACTTGAGGTTTTGTGAATTACTAATTTTTCATTATAACTTTACAAAAATATCTGTTCTGATAATGAAAATGTAATGTAATTAGATGAATAAAAAAATCTACTCACCAAGTTTTGGCAAGAGAATGCACACGTAAAGCTATTTAAATCTGCAAGCTTCTGGAGCCACTGGATCCTCCTCCTCACAGTAGGGTTGAAGGGGGAGGAAGAGGGGTCACTCCTCTTTCTTCCCCTTCAACCCTTCTCCCAGAAGGAGGAGCCGCTGGCTCTGAGAGCTTGTGAAGTTAAATACCTTTATGTGTGTGTTCTCCTGCTGCCATTTGGTGAGTAGATTTTTCATCTATCTGGTTACATTTATCTTTTCAAAAACTGATTATTTTCGTTGATGCATTCTAGTAACGAGATTGGCATAATGGATTGTTATGTTTCTATATAAGGGTGGTGCAAGACCAAATGTGGTGATATTTTGTGTGTGAATGTGTGTGGGGCAAGGTTGGGGCTTAGATATTTTTGTTTGATATTGAAATTATAATATCAAAGACTCAGTGTGTATTTATCAGCAAAATGGAATCAGTTATCGTCAAAAATTGTGAATTTTTCTGTTGCATCATGAAAGAATAAATGAGACGAATAAGTACAAATATTGTCAGCAACATGTAGTTATCATCCAAAGCCTTCCTCAGGAAAGAAAATGTAGACACTTTGACAGGCAAGCACTCCTCACTCACATTAGACCAGCACTACTGGTAGCTCTGATCGTTCAGAACTGCTGGTGGTGGCGGCCGAGAGTGCGTGAGATGCGCTTGCCTGTGTAACGTGTCTATGTTTTCTTTGCTGAGGAAGGCTTTGGCTGATAACTACATGTGTAACAGTCTTTTCACTGTGTCTGTCTTCAACTCAAGGTCATCTTTACGATAAATAGAAATCTATCCTATTCCTAATGTTGTTATTCCAATATAGAGTCTCCATTGTACAAAGATTGTCAGATTGTTAATTATGGTGAAGAACTTCGGATATGTTTATTTTTTTATGGAAGATATGTATTAATTGTACTTTTGTTCAAAAATATCCAATTAATATACAGCATGTGGTCATATCTTGGGTTGTCGTACCAACAAAATCAGCTTCTAAATCATGACATGACCAATATTTTTGCAAAAGTTGAATAATTGTTTGTTGAAATTATCAGTGATATTAGAATAGAAAGATTACATAAATAATGGGCATACTGTAAATAAAACAAACATGCAGCTGCAAATCGGGTATAAATTGAAGGATGTGTAACATGAGATAAAAGAAGTACATGTGTTACAAATGTCCAGCTAAATTCTCCACCCTCCTGTACTGATCTTGCATATTAAGTCACTTTAGTTTGGTCACTTAAATGAACCCTAGAAACTAAATCTTTACACCTTCAAGAAAGCAGGTGTGTGTGTTTTTTTTTTGCTTTGGACATTTTCACGTCAATTATCTCAACTTCCTTTCATTCAGGCATAGTTTCATCACCTTATTAGCAGGCTTTGTGTGTCTGCTCCCTTCACTTCTGCATTCCCTCTATGCTCCATATTGTAGTGCCCATTCACAAATTCCTTAAAGCACGCATGGAGATGTCACATGTAGTCAGATTTTCCACAAAGCCACACATTAGTATAGCTTGCACAGAGATCAAGCTGTCATGACGTTAAGTGCTAAAAACAAGTCAGCAATTCCTGCTTTCTCTGTGACCGCAGGATTATACACCTTGGCAGTGAACAACATGAATGATTGGAGCAGGTGGGAAAGAAATTTCTTTGAAAATAACTTCTTTTAGAGGACAAATACTCATTTCTAAATTAATTGAGTGAGTATAATTAACAATCATACTAGACCTTGTGGAACACAAATTAATAAAGCTTGACATGTTACGAAAAAAACTATTACTCTTTCTGATAGGTTATCAGCTACACTGAGATTCGATGCCCTGATATTCGAAGTTGCCAACACATCTTTTCTTCTTGGTCTCAGTAGCAAGCCTTTCTCAGCAGTATTGAGAATGTAGAGTTTTTAATTCCTGTTTTTTAATTTTCTCCACTATTTTATGTGATTTAGTCTCTTTTAATGTACAGCATATTTCATTTAATGCTGTAACACATTTGTTCATGTTGTGATAGATAATCTTTTTCCAATGTCAGAAAAAGGCAGCCTTATGTCATTAGTTAAAACACTCATGTGTCTTGTACACCAAGTTGCCATATTATACCTCCTTTCTTAGAATCACTTTCTCAGTCTGCTGCAGCACACAGCTGGTTGAAGTGTGCAGCTGCATGGCTTCTCACTGCTTGAAAGCACATGTCTCCATGAACTCTTCAGCTTCTGTTGATAGCATTAGCGTTAACATCGTATGTGCTGTCATGCACAGATACAAATTTGCCTCCAGTTTTGTACAGCATGCATCAGCAGATTGGGAGAAGCCAGGTGGCCAGCCCGCACAACTCTGTCAATTCTTATTATGTGCTAAAAGGAATATGTAAATAAGCACTAACCTTCTCCCTCAAATGCAGTTGATTCTGTCTCATTAGTTGATAAATAAGTTATCTTTTGTTTTACCACATGACAAAAATAAAAACTGTGCAAAGCAATTTTGTCTGTTTACTTTGTTCTTTTATTTTTGTGTTGTATATGACACAATCACATGAGCATTGTACTGTGCAATAACTGTTTTTGACCACCCAGTGGCTGTCTTCATATAGTTGATAGGTAAAAAGAAGAGATGAAGAATCATCTTAGAATTTATAAAGTCTCCCAAGTTTTATTTTTATAGTAGGTTCAAATATGGCTTGTTTAAAATCTACAGTCAAGCTCCTCACCAAGGCCTTGAGAGCCCATGGGATGTCGACCAGCTGCTTCCTCAGCTGACTGCGATATAGAAGGGCATGCCACTTTCCCGGCCATTTTGCCAACTTTCCAGACCATGGAGCTACTACTTTCCATTAAAATAGCTGCTGAATTGCCATCACAAGGCTGAGTGCACCCCATACCAGCCCTCCCACCGAGGAAAAATCCTTGCAGTACTAGGAATTGAACCTGGGTTCTCCATGCGGCGGCCATCTAGGTATGCTGACCACTCAGCTACAAGGGTGGACAAACTCAATGAGCACCAAATAAATATAAATAGTTCATCATTTTTCCTTGTATGTACTGCTATTTTGCTTTTACCGTTTAAATAATACTAGCTATATTTAATTTTTTGGCATTACATTACAAGCAAACGGCTGTGGTGTTCATTCATATACAAGCATAGTCCTGTGGCACAGAAAAAAAAATATCCTTTCTTTCAAAGTTGCTCGCTGAAAAGGTGAAGAAGCAATCTACTGAGTAAGTGCTTTTGCCTATTACTTTTATGAATTTATGTAATTTGAAATATGACCTTTTCTCATATTTTAGGTGACTATAGTGTTTGGTGAACCTGCCTTCTTTTCATCTATTCTCCCATGGCACAATATCTACTTTTGGTACCTGAAAAATGAATTGAATCAACTTATAGCTGACACAGCTAATATCATTCCATGCCAGGCCAGTATATGGGGAATGGCAATAGAATTTGACCACCTGTGGAAAATAAGATCACCTCTTCGTACGGTTGAAGGATTTTCAATGATTAAGTTTGATGAATTAATAGATGTAAGTGTTTCAACCCTGTTAAGTCAATATGTTAAACAGTAAAGTAAACCGTAACACAGTAGCAGTTTTATTGTACAATTTTGTTTTGTTGCAGGCTTCCAGAAACATTAGTGACAGTCAGATCGAAGCTCATCCCCTGTGGGAGTATCCTGGACGCCCTATAACTTGTCCATTCCATGTAACAAAATTTGATTTTGCACAAAAATCATTCAGCGATAATATTGAAAAATCCGGACAAATAAACTGTGAATGGTTTGTAATTTATTTACTCAACATTTGCAATTTTTCATTGTTTCTCATGAGGTGTAAAACACGTGTAATGAATATAATTAGCCTCTCCATGGTGTAATCAAACCTTGATATATCAAAGCTCTAGGGAAGGCCAAATTCATCTGATATATAAAAAGTTTTCAGTCCATGATTTTTTTGTTAATGTACTGTGATTTCTTCACATTTGTGTGTGATATAGACCTTTCTTTAGTTTTGGTAATGTAAAATCAAGGTATATTGTGAACCATATTGTTGATTTTTTCTGAAATAACAATTTATAAGCTTAAAATAAAATACCTTTGTTGCAAAAAAATTAAACTCAGTAAAAGAATATGTAGCATGTACATTCACAGAAATCATTGTGTTTAAAAGTAATCTGTAATTTTGGCTTGCTTTAAATCTTTGGTCACCTGTGAGTCAATTTCATTGTCTGGAATTGTGACTCCTGAGAATGGATTATCCTCTACCTCCTCACACTTCTCCATGTACACTCTGATGGTGCCAAGAACAGCTTTGGCCTGCCTGGACATCACTAGCAGTGCTTCTTTGACTTCCTCTTCGTCATTGTTGCCATCTTCTTTTTCGTTCGCTGTCTTTGTGGAGTCAACAGTCTTGACTTTTGTTAGTGATCCTGCTACTGCAACATCATTGTTCCTAGCCACGAAATCTTGAAAACGAATGTGAACGGTGTTGAAGTGAGTCACCACTTTCATCCATTCGGACTGACAGGGGGTGTCTCCTGTAGGTATTGCATAAAATAAAAACTTTAATCAAAATCCCCATAAATCAGTGTCAGAATCAAGCTAAGATTGTACATGTTTTAAGTATTAAACCCATCAGCTGCTCATTTTCACCTGTCATAAAAATCCACATTTTCAGAAGCAATTGATCATCATTTGCTTCTTCACATTTCCCCACATTTTCTCCAGTATCTCGTAGCATCTAAAATTGTGATAGTTGTAGTGTTGACATCATCAATATTGCAGACTGTCATTCAGACCAACTTCATACCTGTAGTTTTCTTTGCCATTTGATTATTCCTTGTTCTACGGGCTGCAATTTCGACGTAGTATTAGGTGGTAAAAACTGTGCTGTCATGGATTTTAAAAAGAGGATAGCATTGTGTACACTGCAATTGTGCACAAACAACACTACTTTCCGTTTTCCCATCAAAATCCTTTAACCAGTTTTGAAAACACTTCTGAAGTCATCCACACTTTCTTATTCACAGTGTACTCCACAGGGAATGACTTACACGAATAAAAAAACCTCATGTTTTTTTTAGGTTTTCTGATTATAAGTGGCTCGAGTGTTCTGTACCTGTCATATTTGGTGCTAACGTAATGGTAACACAATCTTTGCTTTGCTTGCCCCTGTGACATTTTCCTCCTCAGAGTGTCAAATTTTTGTCTGGAAGACATTTGTAAAAATGTCCAAGTTCATCTGCATTAAAAGCTTCATCCAGTTTGTAATCTTGAAGGATCCTTTGCAATTCTAACTTCCATTTATCTCAAATTTTGTTGTTTATACTGGCACTTTCCCCATTCACTTTTCACAAAACAATATGTGTCTTATCCTGAAATTTTCTAACCACCCCTTACTCACATGAAACATATTGTGTGCCTTTTCTTTCAAAATAAGTCCACTGATGTTCACATTATTGTTCCTCTGTTCGCAGAACCGCTACACTTAATGCTGTTCTAAATCAGGGAAGTCAGCCTTTCATTGTTGTTTCCGATCTGTCCCTTCATCTGTGGTAATCATGCGGTCTTCATTCTTGATTATTGTCGAGTGTCCTTGCCAGAATGCCAAAATCTGCAGCTCTGTCTTTATTTTTCTTCACTCCCACTTTCACTTCGTCAGTTGACTTTTGCTTTTCAGTGATTGTCAGTCTTTTCTGCTTATAGTCCATGGTTGACACTTACAGCTCACACTTCCCTATTTGTGTGCACTTCAGTGTACAGAGGCACTATTTGAAAGACTTTGAAGTATAGAGATGACTTCAGTATAAAGAGTTTTTGTCCATTGAACTTCATGTATATAAGTAAAATCCGCCTTCTTGAGCTTTCCAAAAACTCTGATATAACAGCAGGTTTTCTTCAAAATATCAAGATTTTGGGCTTCCAAGGGAAGGGAAGTCTTTGACATATTGAGGTTTGACTGTATAAGTTGCTAGCACAGGTGATGCGAAAATACTTGAAATGGTGTTTGGAGGAATATGTGGGTAGAAATAAGCTTCAAAGACTTGAGCTGTTGATAATTGAGTAAAGTAAGTAGTGTCCGTGATCATTAGATTGTATATCTGAGTCATGCTTTAAACTGCTCCATTATGTTAGGATAACAGATACTGTTCATGATAAGTGATCCTGTGGATGGCACTGTTAATCCAACATTCCTTTTGCTACACAAACAAAATATCTCACTATGACCATCCACGTTAATTATTCACATTGGAAGCATTATCCATAGCCAGAGAAAGCAAGCAGAGCAACATCCACTGAGAGTTTGTCCAGGACTGTAGTGCTGGATTCCCATGCTGTTCCAATGTTAATTGAAAATGAAACCTACATTCATTCAGGATTTATTAAAGGGACTGTTGATTTATAATCAGTCTTTTTTAAAAATATCTTACTGATGATATTTTTACAGAAATAAGATTCATCAGTGGCACAGCCTGATTATAGTTTTGATGTGAAGCTGCTCCTTCTTTTTTTTTTTTAAAGCTGTATATATGTCACCTAATATGAATAAGAATTGAGCATGAGGCCTCTGCACTCTGCCTTCAGGGGGTTGTCACGGGTAAAGAGTAAACAGTGCATGCAGTGTTCATATCAGTTGAGCTTACAATTGAACTTATGTTGTTCGTTAATTGATCTCTTATTTTACTCCTGGCAGTCCTTGAATAATCTTCACAATATTTGAATTATGTGCCTGGTATTGCTTACTGTTGAGCTCTGAACAGAGTGTCTTTAAATGTGAGTTAAATATTGTTGGAACAAAATGTGACAATTGTGCTTGCAATGTCACAGTAAGCGGCAGTAATGGCAACGCAGTATGTTCTTTGCCAAATCTCTATTTCAGTGTTCAGGTAGGTCATATTTTCAGCTGATTTGGGTGACATGATATAATATGCTGCCTTCTAAAAAAGAGGCTCAACAAGATGTGAATGTCATTCTTTGACCAATGTGATCACTTGGCATAACACCAGTGAACCACATTTGGAATGCATTAGCACAAGGACTGGAGTATCTACAAATATCTTCACTGAAAGAATAATGGAAAGTGTGTCAGGTATCGCTTGGAACTTTGATGAATGGCTTGTTCCTTTACTGCCAGTGTTGTTGGGGACAAATTCCCACCATGTCTTGATGTAGTGCCATGCATCCTATCACACATTTATGTGAGATTACTGATAAAAGAGTTCTCCTGAAAATCCTGGTCAGGACCAGGGGACTAATATTATTTATAGTTTAATTTTGAGACAATATGTCGCACACCATTGTATGGAATCCATTATTGTGAATGTGGGCTTCATGCAGCATAGTCCTGTACTTGGTAAATTCGATCATGTCTTTCATCTGTAGTAACAATGTAGTTGATGCAGTGTCAGTACTTCATCTATTTTCTTACAATCTCAGCAATTTTCAATAGAATAAAACAGCAGCAGAAGAACTTTAGGTGCACTTCATTGTTTTTGTTGATGTTGTTTGTGTATGTGGGCTGGGGGGTTGGCATGCGCACACATTTGATGGCCAAACAACAATAGGTGTGTGTAACACTCAAATCATCCTTTGTACAGTTTGTAGTTGTATGAGTTTACAACATTTTTCTTATCACCAACCAGGATTTTATTTTGTTGCAGCAACAACATATGCAGGGACTCTTTAATTTTTTTATTTTATTTGAAAAGTTAAGCCACTGTTGGGACATCTAGGATTACTGACACCATTCCGTGCAAACCCCCCCCCCCCCCCCCCCCCCCCAATCAATAACATTGTCAGCTGTGATAGAAGTGTTCATTGCAGTATCCACTGATTTCTTTTTTTTTTTTTCACACAGCACCAGTTCTCCATGTGTTTTGCAATTTTTTCAATGTTAGTGTATGCCATAACAGAGCCTGGTGTATGTATATTCCATTGTTATAGAAAAATGTGTTTCCAGTTTTTCCCTTTTGCAGTACTTGATATGTCAATGTTCATCTTTAATTCAAGCTACTGTGAAACATATGAAACCAAACTACTTTCATTAATTAATTTTATAGGTCTGGAACTTGCCATGGTATAGCCCTTTGGGTTGACTGGCATTTGGATGCACAAGAAGAAAATGTTATTTCAACAGGACCAGTGTGTGTACCCAAACCTGGAGAACAAGTGTCGTGGGATATTCATACAAGACAAGGCATTTATTTTATGCCAGTCCACAGAACAGTGAAAAAAACTGATGTTCTCTTCTATAAACTTAATTTTTATTCAAAATCTGGAGAAATGATATTCGATTTTCAGATAATGAGTGAAAAGTGAACTAAAGACTTATATTCAGCACACATTCTTGAGCGAAGTTCCTGTATTGCAGCTCTTGTACGATGTTACTTGTTCTTAGTATATACAAACAAAAGCTGTTTCACAGCAAGCATGTGGACACACGCAAATACATACTCAGTTTAACACAGAAATTAAGAGCAAACTGATCTGCATATGTTACACATGTCATCATTGTTAATAGTTTATATAATTAAATGTGAACTGAAATGTAATTACACTATCTGTTTTATATGTACATTAGACATGTAGTATAAATCAGTGATATATTAATTAAAAAACTGTACCACCCACCTTTTTATACTTGCTGATATTTAGTTATTGATATTTATGACTGTGTAAATTAAAGTTATTTAATGACAATTGCCCTGTTTCATCATTGATGACATTATGTCTGTTTACTGCCTATTTCTTTTGGGTTCACGTGTCTACAACTGACAACATATCTGCAGTATGCAACACAATACATCCCTCATATATTACAATGAGCAGCTTATTTCCCACAGCATATATGATGCTTCTTTAGAGACTATAAGGGTCACTTCTGCTGGTAAGTATGATAAAACAGTTGGCAACTTGTATGCAGACTACAAGAAAAATAATTTATTATTATTATTTTGCAACAAAATACCAAAGGAAACTGTTAAAATTGGAATAATGGACTATCATCAGTAAGAAAAACTTTACTTACTCATTGCACTTTTACATTCTGTTTCAGCCTCTTGGAAAGGTTGCAAGTTAAATTACTTGTACAATATAACACACCCATCCTACTTATTCAAATACTATAAAATAACCTGCATAATATATACAAATGATACAAGTGAGTGTGTGGGTGTGTTTGAGGGAGGGGGAGAGACTGACCATAAGTAAGTATAAATTTGTAAATAATAATAATAATAATAATAATAATAATAATAATAATACAAAGCTTAAGGCAATGATGTAAATTTAGGAGACCTGATATCATCAGGTGAGGGAGTCACAGTGATTTTGCTGTATTATTTATTGTAAATGTTAATGTTTTGATCACATTTTATAAGAACACTTAGACAGTAACTGGCTTCAGTTCACTAGCAACCACCTCAGATCTATGGAAACAAACAAAAATTGCCTTTCAGTTAACGTAAAAACCACCTCAAAATTTTTAAAATTTTTTTGGAAGAAGTATTAAAACATTATTAGCGTGTGACTTACAGAATTATCGGTCCTGCAAAGATGGTCTGTTCATCTGCTCATAATAATAATAACAACGGGCACATTCCTCAGAAATGTTCACCTTGGATCATGCTGTGCGCTAATGATGTTCTACTGGCTGCTGAAGCCAAGAACAACCCTTAGCAACCGGTCCAAGCTTGGAAGAACCACCTTTGAACACTTTGGGCTATGCCTCAGAATAAAGAAAACCATATACCTGTCAACAGATGCAAATAATATGGACTCAATCAAAATTGACAAATAGAAATCTGCCACTGCAGTAAGTTGCTCGTCGCCTGAAATCACAAACTATATTATCAAAGCATGGCTTAAATGGTGGACAATGACTGGTGTGCTTCTGGGCCGACTCAAGTTGAAAATATACTGCTCTGCAGTCCATTTAGTTCCCTTATACAATTCAGAATGCTGGCCTACAATAAAAGAAGTGGAGCAAGAATTTGCTGTAGTGGAAACAAAAATGCTTCAGTGGACATCAGGTGTTACACTTCTTGACTCTGTGATCAATTACAAAATATGCAGGTGGTACGGAGTGGCACCTTTCATTGAAATGAGAGAAAGCTTTCATGATAAGGATGTTTACTGAGAGCAAACTAAGATTCGACAGTAAAACACAGGTTTTTATTGAAAATCTGTGATAAATTACTTATCAAGAGACGGGGGTAATGAAAGCTAGGTATCCTTCATATAGACCTCAAGATGCCAGGCCTCTACCCTAACCAACCACAAGATCCCATCAGGTGGATATGAGAGCCAACAGAGGGGAACCTGCTACATGGTGGGATAAATGTTGTGGAAGTAGAAGAAAGTAATTAATCTGAGTACATGATATCATCATCCTAACTTACCATATTTCTGCAGTAAATGTACATGGTCAAAGATGATATACAATTTCGCAAGCCTATATATTCTACATTAATGAAGCCAGAAACTGGGGTAAATTACGCATAGGAGTATTTAGTGATCATTTTCAAAACCGCCAATTTCACATGGGTACACCCATGCACATAGCTCATACAACTTGAGGTACCGTTTACAGTTACATTTAGGATTACAGTTTACAGTTTCCTCTCACAAATGTTCAATGTGCAACAAACATACAGGCAATTGCCAAACTTCTCCCCCACATTTGCGAACATATCTGGAATTACTGCAGTCACTGGTGGTGCTATGCAGCTTTACAGTTCAGCCAAAGTTGTTGAAAGGGGAGCACATAGATAGCATCTTCCACAAAACCTTACACGCAAAACAACATATACACTATGTGATCAAAAGTATCCGGACACCTGGTTGAAAATGGCTTAAACGTTTGTGGCACCCTCCATTGGTAATGCTGGAATTCAATATGGTGTTGGCACACCCTTAGTCTTGATGGCAGCTTCCACTCTTGCAGGCATACGTTCAGTCAGGTGCTGGAAGGTTTCTAGGGAAATGGCAGCCCATTCTTCACGGAGTGCTGCAATGAGGAGAGGTATCGATGTCGGTCGGTGAGGCCTGGCACGAAGTCAGTGTTCCAAAACATCCCAAAGGTGTTCTATAGGATTCAGGTCAGGACTCTGTGCAGGCCAGTCCATTACATGGGTGTTATTGTCGTGTAACCACTCTGCCACAGGCCATGCATTAAGAACAGGTGCTCAATCATGTTGAAAGATGCAATTGCCGTCCCCGAATTGCTCTTCAACAGTGGGAAGCAAGAAGGTGCTTACAACATCAATGTAGGCCTGTGCTGTGATAGTGCCATGCAAAACAACAAGAGATGCCAGCCCCCTCCATGAGAAACACAACCACACCATAACACCACTGCCACCAAATTTTACTGTTGGCACTACACACATTGGCAGATGACGTTCACCGGGGATTCACCATACCCATATCCTGCCATCGGATTGCCACATTGTGTACCGTGATTTGTCAGTCCACACAATGTTTTTCCACTGTTCAATCATCCAATGTTTACACTCCTTACACCAAGCGAAGCATTGTTTGGCATTTACCGGCATGATGTGTGGCTTATGAGAAGTCACTTGACAAGTTTTCTAACCACCCACCTAACTGTCATAGTACTTGCAGTGGATCCTGATGCAGTTTGGAATTCCTGTGTGATGATCTGGATAGGTATTTGCCTATTACACATTCGACCCTCTTCAACTGTCGGCGGTCTGTGTCAGTTAACAGATGAGGTCGGCCTGTCTGCTTTTGTGTTGTATGTGTCCCTTCATGTTTCCACTTTACCATCACATAGGAGACAGTGGACCCAGGGATTTTTAGTAGTGTGGAAATCTCTCGTACAGATGTTTGACGCAAGTGGCACCCCAATCACCTGACCAGGTTCTAAGTCCGTGAGTTCCGCAGAGCACCAAATTCTGCTCTCACAATATCTAATGACTACTGAGGTCGCTGATATGGAGTACATGACAGTAGGTAGCAGCAAAATGGACCTAATATGAAAACCACGTTTTTGGGGGCGTCCGGATACTTTTGATCACATATTGTACCATGAAGTCAGTTGACCATGAAGGCCAATGATGCAATGTGAGAGCTGCTCACTCCTTATGGCCAATCCATGTTCGAGGCAGCCCACTGTTGAGAAATGCTCTTGCACACAGGTCAGTGCAGTTGTGCTATGTCCTGTTGTAAAACAAAATTTTCAGTATGTTTTTATAATTGTGTAATGAGCTCACAAGCTAGCTGCACCAGGGAGACCATTAACAGCAACCACATGAACTGAAAACTTACATATATAGCCTAGGTACACTTTATTTAGATGTGCAAGTTGGTGTCTTCATTCATGCAGAAAATATAGTTCTGTGAACTATTTGAAACACTCAGTACGTAGAATATCGAGAGATGTTCAATGTTAGTACAAGTGAAGTGATAATGTTCTGCTCTGTAGATTGGCAGTTGAATACAATGATTTATGTTTGTAAGTGCCTCACGTGCTCTATGGCAGTAAGAGCACTGGAATGATGGTCACAAACATGCAGAATTGATGATCACAGCTTTCAATGCCCTTGTGAAGGAATGATGTAGTGCCATATTCCTAAGTGCTATGCCCAAGGGTGAATAGAATGTTACTTCATAATCCCCACACGTATGGATAGAAGAGCAGAAATATGTAATAACATAAGGCTAGTGTAAAGAAAACCGATCTCCTACATATGTATCATACAAGGAAACTTCAAAAAGTTGCACATTATCATGGCAGGCCAAGTAACTGTTACTGAATATTGCACACTGCACTTCAAAGTTACACAAACACGACTTTTTTTTTGACATAGTCACCAAGTATCCTATAAACAATGGTTGGAACACTGTACCGATCATTCAATCCCTTGATGATGATGATGATAACAAACTTCTGTTTCACATAGCCATGCAAGAACTGTTACGTAAGTGTCCTCATTGTTGCAAAATCTCACCCTCCCCCAAATAAAAAGATATTCTTTCAGCTTGTCTAAAAGATTAAAATCTCATGGTGCAAGATCTGGACTGTATGCCTCACTCAGTTCTGTGGATCATGGTTAAATTATTGGCACCATTTCACTATGAATGGATGTGACATTGGATTTGGTCCATAAACTGCCAAGATTTAACAGAGAATCTATATTCAAATTAGACTTTTGCTCACAAGAATCTTACTGTCCATTGTACTTCAGTTTCAAGTATGTCTCCAATTTCCATGCAATTTCACTTGTGCACAGATGTACCTGTTACCCAAATGCATTAAAACTATGTCTGCAGGAAACCGGCATGTGTACACTTCACTGACAATGTTCTGTCTCTGTTGTGTGGGACAACATGTGTAATTTACTTTCTGGAGTTCCTACATACTTATGATGAAACAATGGAAAAGTATAATCCCTGAAATACATATAAAATCTTTCAGCCCCTAACATATTGTTATTAGCAGTTTGAGCACCAATAACTTACTAGTTGATGACTGAGTGCCTTAAAATAATTTCTGGCAGTTCAAGCCTATTCTATTTTTGTTTCTGAAAACAAATATGACATAGCACTTTGTATCCTGGAGCATTCACAAAATATGGAATGCTCACAATTTCCTCTTCACTGCCATCAGCATGTATTACAAGTACCGATTAGATTAGATTAATACTAGTTCCATGGGTCATGAATACGATATTTCGTAATGATGTGGAACGAGTCGAATTTTCCAATACATGACATAATTAGGTTAATTTAACAACATACTTAAGTTAATATAACAACTTTATTTTTTTGTGTTTTTTTTGTTTTCCTTTATTTTTTATTTTATTTTTTTTAATATTTTTGTTTTTTTCTTTTTTTTCTTAATTTATATCTAAAAATTCCTCTATGGAGTAGAAGGAGTTGTCATTCAGAAATTCTTTTAATTTCTTCTTAAATACTTGTTGGTTATCTGTCAGACTTTTGATACTATTTGGTAAGTGACCAAAGACTTTAGTGCCAGTATAATTCACCCCTTTCTGTGCCAAAGTTAGATTTAATCTTGAATAGTGAAGATCGTCCTTTCTCCTAGTATTGTAGTTATGCACACTGCTATTACTTTTGAATTGGGTTTGGTTGTTAATAACAAATTTCATAAGAGAGTATATATACTGAGAAGCTACTGTGAATATCCCTAGATCCTTAAATAAATGTGTGCAGGATGATCTTGGGTGGACTCCAGCTATTATTCTGATTACACGCTTTTGTGCAATAAATACTTTATTCCTCAGTGATGAATTACCCCAAAATATGATGTCATATGAAAGCAATGAGTGAAAATAGGCGTAGTAAGCTAATTTACTAAGATGTTTATCACCAAAATTTGCAATGACCCTTATTGCATAAGTAGCTGAACTCAAACGTTTCAGCAGATCATCAATGTGTTTCTTCCAATTTAATCTCTCATCAATGGACATACCTAAAAATTTGGAATATTCTACCCTAGCTATATGCTTCTGATTAAGATCTATATTTATTAATGGCGTCATACCATTCACTGTACGGAACTGTATGTACTGTCTCTTATCAAAATTCAGTGAGAGTCCGTTTACAAGGAACCACTTAGTAATTTTCTGAAAGACAGTATTGACAATTTCATCAGTTAATTCTTGTTTCTCAGGTGTGATTACTATACTTGTATCATCAGCAAAGAGAACTAACTTTGCCTCTTCATGAATATAGAATGGCAAGTCATTAATGTATAATAAGAACAACAAAGGACCCAAGACTGACCCTTGTGGAACCCCATTCTTGATAGTTCCCCAGTTTGAGGAATGTGCTGATCTTTGCATGTTACGAGAACTACTTATTTCAACTTTCTGCACTCTTCCAGTTAGGTACGAATTAAACCATTTGTGCACTGTCCCACTCATGCCACAATACTTGAGCTTGTCTAGTAGAATTTCATGATTTACACAATCAAAAGCCTTTGAGAGATCACAAAAAATCCCAATGGGTGGTGTTCGGTTATTCAGATCATTCAAAATTTGACTGGTGAAAGCATATATGGCATTTTCTGTTGAAAAACCTTTCTGGAAACCAAACTGACATTTTGTTAGTACTTCATTTTTACAGATATGTGAAGCTACTCTTGAATACATTACTTTCTCAAAAATTTTGGATAAAGCTGTTAGAAGGGAGATTGGATGGTAATTGTTGACATCCTGATCTATCCCCCTTTTTATGCAAAGGTATAACAATAGCATATTTCAGTCTATCAGGGAAAATGCCCTGTTCCAGAGAGCTATTACACAGGTGGCTGAGAATCTTACTTATCTGTTGAGAACAAGCTTTTAGTATTTTGCTGGAAATGCCATCAATTCCATGTGAGTTTTTGCTTTTGAGCAAGTTTATTATTTTCCTAATTTCAGAGGGAGAAGTGGGTGAGATTTCAATTGTATCAAATTGCATAGGTATGGCCTCTTCCATTAACAGCCTAGCATCTTCTAATGAACACCTGGATCCTACTATATCCACAACATTTAGAAAATGATTATTAAAAATATTTTCAACTTCTGACTTTTTGTTTGTAAAGTTTTCATTCAATTTGATGCTAATACTGTCTTCCTCTGCTCTTGGTTGACCTGTTTCTCTTTTAATAATATTCCAAATTGTTTTAATTTTATTATCAGAGTTGCTGATTTCAGACATGATACACATACTCCTGGATTTTTTAATAACTTTTCTTAATATAACACAGTAGTTTTTATAATTTTTGATAGTTTCTGGGTCACTACTCTTTCTTGCTGTCAGATACATTTCCCTTTTCTGGTTACAAGATATTTTTATACCCTTAGTAAGCCATGGTTTGTTACAAGGTTTCTTACGAGTATATTTAACTATTTTCTTGGGGAAGCAGTTTTCAAATGCATTTACAAAAATGTCATGAAATAAATTATATTTTAAATTGGCATCAGGTTCACGGTACACCTCATCCCATTCTAACTGCTGTAGGCTTTCCCTGAAATTTGCAATTGTTAAATTGTTGACTGAACGTACTACTTTGGAGGACTGTTTAGTATTGCTGAATGGAGCTATGTCATATATTGTAACTAGCTGTGCACCATGATCAGAAAGACCATTCTCAACAGGCTGAGCATTTATCTGGTTAAACTTATCTTGGTCTATAAAGAAGTTATCTATCAGTGAGCTGCTATCCTTTACCACCCGAGTAGGAAAATCAATAACGGGTGTCAAATTGAAAGAACCGAGTAATACTTCAAGGTCATTTTTCCTATTACCCTCTTTCAGAGAATCTACATTGAAGTCCCCACAAATAATAATTTGCTTCCCCCTGTCTGACAGATAGCACAACAAGGAGTCCAAATTTTTCAGAAATAGATGAAAATTTCCTGATGGGGACCTATATACAGTTACAATTGTAAATGTGCCTTTATTTAATTTAAGCTCACAGGCACATGCTTCTATGTGTTTCTCTACACAAAACTTTTTTGTTTCTATACTTTTTGCACAATGATAACTTTTGACATATATGGCAACTCCTCCTTTCTCCATATTTTCTCTCATTACATTGCAGAGAGCTTATAACCACTTACATTTACCTTATCCATATCAGTAACAATGTGATGCTCAGACAGGCATAGTATATCTATTTCATTCTCAGCTTCTAAATCTTCCAAACAAACCAGAAGCTCATCTACTTTATTCTTTAAACTCCCAATATTTTGATGAAATATACTTACATTATTTTTAATTATACTTTTATGAGAACCTTTCCTTATACTAACATTTGCAGTACTCTCCTGTCTGAGTTTCTCATTGTGCTTAGGCCTAGTTCCTATACCAGTGGTCACATGGTGTTCAGAGAGGCAGATTATGTCAGTTGGGTTGGGTGACTTTAGTTCATCAATGCAATTACCTAGGACTGAGATACAACTTGGTGGAGATAAAATTTCTGGCGATTGGTGAAAATTTATAATTGATAGCTGTGATTGGTGATCCAATGTGCTAGAATTGTGCTGTTGAATTTCTTTCGGAGATTTGTTTCAATCCTGACCTCTCGTAGAACTTGACATCTTTCTGTCTTACCTATCCTAAAAAAGGTGCTGCTCCAACACCTGTAACCACTGGTATTTTACCATTCATGGCAGTGCCTCCCCCCCTTAAATTTCCTGCTATTACCCCAGCCAGTTTCCCCTTCCCTTTCCTGTTGAGATGTAGGCCGTGCCTGGTATAGTCCCACCTACTGAGATAATCAACAGGAACCACACCAATATGAGCCCCCGCACCCGACACAAGCAGCCGTTCCAACTCCAAATTAACTCTCCCAACAGAAGAGTTCAAATGAGGCCGGTCATGGCGTCTCAGGACAGATACAAATTCAACATTGGTGTGTCTCGATGCCGACGCAATCTTTACCAGGTCACACTCTATACTGTACCCAGGATCTCTGTCGATGCTGTTCCCTGGCCCTCCCACAATAACCACGGTGTCTTCCCTGGTAAATCCTTTACAGAGTGAACCTAAATCCTCTGTCACCTGATCCAGACTAGCACTTGGTTTGAAAAAATTTGTGACCTGGTATTCTGGTCCTAATTCCTCCTGCAGAAGTTGGCCTACACCTCTGGCATGAGAACTGCCTAACAACAAAACTTTCTTCCTTTTCGATGACTTTCCTACATTCTTTTTCAATTTCCTATTGAAAGTTTGTTGTGTCCTGTCTACACCTACCTCTGCTTGAGGCTCATCAGTTTCTAACTGAAGCAACAGGTCAAACTTATTTTTGACATTCACCACAAAACTGTCAGACTTAGTTCTAGGCCTGTTCCTTCTGCTACCTGTTGCCACTTCCCACCTCTCTTTGCCCTTCTCCCTCCTTAACCTGTCCAGATCTTCCCTAGCCTGATCTAGCTCAGCCTGAAGGGCAGCAATTTTCCCCTCCTTTTCCACTATCTTCCTATCTCTGCTGCAAATCCTACATAACCACTGATGAGCCTGATCCACTTTCCCAACACCCACGCCACTGCAGTCCCCCCAGTGAAAAAAACTACTGCATCCATCACACCAAACCCCGGAACTAACAATTCTACGGCAAGTCAGGCACTTCTCACTCATGGCAAAAATAATACTTTAGCTAGAATAAATCAATTAAATTACCGAAAATCAGAAAAGACGTTACAAGAATTAAGCCTATTCACAAATGTATATAAGCAAGTTTCTGATTTGAAATTCCGCTGGTTTTCTGAGATCTGTATTAAAACAACGAAGGTATACGCTATTTATTATATATTTCACTCGATGGAATGAAAAAAGGGCAATCAAACGAGATACTTTAACTTTGATTCTCCAAAAACGTTACGAGAATAGGCCTATAAACAAATGTATATAGGCAAGTTTCTGATATAAAGTTACGCTGTTTTTCTGAAATCTGTATTAAAACAATGAAGTTATACGCTATTTATGGTAGTTTACTTATTTGTTACCGAGAAACTAGTTAAATTACCTTGAAACAAGAAACAAACACGTTTACAAAATTTAAGCCTAAGCACGACTTCGCGAAGTTACGATCTTTTCGTGTTTTCTGAAAAAATACGCAAATAAAAGTCAAACCTTTAACGGCAAGACTAAACGATACACTAATGCACGTATTTAATTTGTTGTCAGCGTTAAACTAAATTATATTCCTGTCTAAATCACTTAACTTTCTGGAAATGGTTTCTGGCGTCACTTACTCGGCGGCCATCTTGATGCGACCCCCAGTGTAGTACAGTGGTCTTCTACTCACACCAAACAAATGATATAGTTCAGATGAAATCAGTGAATATGCTTTGTGCGTCATTGGATGTTGCAAGCAAGTTCTATGCATGCTGCTCGCTGTAAAGAGAAAGCCACACCCCTATTTATGGATCATCCTTTTCACCCATTCCACAAGAGTGTGAGCTCCTACACAATCACATCAGAAATGCTCCCACGAGTCTCATTCATGTTTTATGAAGAGTCTAGACATGCACTTTCACTTGCCAGCACTTTCATTTGCATGCTCTTATGTCTCCCCAAGGGTTCTGAATATTTTGTTGGATATGTTAACAGTATGAGGCTGCCTAAGTGTGCTCACATTATGAGTGATAGTGTAAGTCCCTCGGTGTGACACTTATGTCTTTATAAAGTAATGTTTCCAGCAGGACCAGTTTCTAATACTCATGTTAACAGTGTTGCAGAGATGGTTCTCAAAGCACAAGCTCTTCTAAACTGACCTGTTTACCCTAGACATCAAGCCAGTCAAAAAGGTTTAAGTGCTTGCAAAAAGTAGTAAGTAAACAGCATGTGCACTTTTTTAAGCTTTATTTGGTACAATAGGACTAGAATTAACAATCAGTTACACAACAGGTACAATGTTTTAAATAATGAGAAAAATTTGGCTTCCTTTTGCAAAATAATTTGTCAAGCATCAAAAAAGCCTGGAATACAGTAATATTTTATCAAATTATTGTTCAGTGTTTTGGTACAGTCTGCTTCGAGACACAATTCGAAGTTTGCTCCTTTTCTTTTACAAGAAAACAGTCAAAACTGAATTTTAAAGCAAAGCATTGCTTATTTTGTGTAGGTAGCATGAATTGGTACTAGTTGCTTTGCTACAGTTTATACTTATCCAGAAATGTTTCATTCTGTTACAAGCTTGCTTTCTACATCAACTGCAATACAAGCGTCTCGCATCTGGTAACATCCAGAAATGTTTAGAGACATGATTATAAGACTTTCAAAATGCCATTCAACATACATTCCAATCTACATGGACAAAGCACCTAACAGTTCGCTACATTCATAAATTATATCTTAATTTACTGTAAAATCTTTACAAAACATATTTCAACTTTTGATATAAAAACATTGCATGGACTAGTCAGTTATCAAAACAACTGCTGAGTATATTACAAACAGAATAGAAAACGTTAAAAATGTATCTGTATACATAATACAGAGCCAGCAACATTTGTACTTACAAGACATAGCCCTATAATTACATTTTTGTATATTTTACTGTTGTTTGATACTTATAAAAAACCATCAAAGGCAATTTTTCCTCCAATATATAGTTAAAAAGAGTTTAAGTACATACTAGTGCATGATTATATGAAATACAACAAAAAAATTCCAAAGCAATTAATTTCCAGGAGTGTGCTAGTAGTTACAGTGTGATATCCATTATTACAAAAAGTTTAACCATGAAAGGTGTCTTCTGAGGTATTTCAAATCTCATATTTGTGGTTTATTTGAAGTTTAGTACAAAAGTTCATGTGCTTTTGTGAGAGCAGGATGGTTATTGATCCCTTATTAAATAAAAAGGCACACATTCATTTTGATATTATTAGTGCCCTGTGAGGCCTATAATCAACCAGGTCTACTAGGTTGTATTTATACAAAACTGAAATTGAAATAGTCAGGAAGTATAAAACTCAGCCACCATAAAAATATATCAAGAGTAACACAAGATTTTCATATGCTTCAGGTGCAACACGTTGCTTTTATTTTTTTTTTTTTAATTTATCGAGACTGTTTACTTAAGAGAAAGGAGGATGTGTAAAAGAAAAGACTGGCTAAGAACTGCATTCTGATTTTACATATCAGATGTGAAAATCATTACACACTGATGTTTCCCATTATATTCAGTCTTCTCAGATGCAAATCTGATAAAATACTTCTATCAAACTAACTAATCATCCTTCTGATGAACACAATTGTATCTACATAAAAGAATTCTATGAATATTACTTATATAACTAAATGCAATGGAACTTAAAATTAAAACATTAAGTCACAGTAAAGCCTAGCCTAAAAGTTCACAATTAAAATTAAAGCACTGATATTTTTGTTGGCCTTTTGCCAATCAGTCATGCAAAGTGTTTAATAGATTTAGTATATATTTCATGCATTTTAACACTGAAAGCACCACTGACGACCATGTGCCATCTTCCTCCCCATCATTCTTTTTTCTTACAATAAAAGTTATCAATGTTTTATTATATGTAACATTGAATAGTTATATTGACAAGTAGATCAGCTAATTTGCCCCCAGGTTTGAAAGCTTTTGTGGTTCCCTCTCCTCTGGATGATAATTAGAAATTTTGAATCAGTTTACACGAAACAAAAATTACAGTTAGAAATATTTAACAGCACTTAAAATTATTACTAGTTAAATCTTATTCATGTTAGCTTTTCATGGTATATACACAAGTTACTCTCTCATAAAATTACTGTTCTTTGGGTTAAACTAGAAAACCAGTTAATAGTGTGCATCAAGCTGGTTGTTTTCATTATACGTACAATATTTCGATGACCAACACAGCTGTCTATTTCAGGTGTTCTGCGTTTTACTGCTGTGTGTACCTGCTGCCTGGACCAGTCTGGTTAAGAATCCAGGCAGGAAGCACACATAGCAACAAAGCTCCAAACACTGTGGTTGGACTCGTGGCAACAGGTATAAATAACAGCAAAACTCCCGGCACCTGAAGAAGACAGCAGGGTCTGTCTTTGAAATATTGTGGTTAGAATTAAAATAACAATTCAGCAGAACGTCTGGAAGCACATAAGTAATCAATCATGCAGAGAAAACCTGAGGATTACAAATCTAGTAACACAATTTTGATAAAATTATGCAATGAATACTTTAATAAAAACATTTGGAAAAAAATCCTGATGTAAAATGTACAGAAAATAACCAAATTAGATGGAGAGTAAGTAAATTGTGTAGATCATGTTTGAGAATATGAGAGAACAAGAGAAAGAGAATTTAAGTTCATAAGGAAGCTATTTAGTAAGATATAGTGCCCTACCAATAACAAGATCACTAGATACAGAGCCCAAGTTTTTATAGAGGAAGAAAATTGTCTGTGTCCTATGGAAAAGCCATTTATCTTCGGAAACAACAGAAAATCAAAATTGTGATAGCTCATATCACCAGAATACAAGTATTGTGTTCTAACAACTGTGACAAATCTTTTGTTAACAGAAATACTATATTTGCTATTTGCTTCATTTTTATAGTTAGTTATTCTGCAAGGAAATACACAAATGAGATTGGACAGACACATTAAGAATAAACACCAAATGATGAGTTTTTTGGATGAGCATTTTCTTCCTTGGAATGAGAGAGACAAAAGACAACAGCCAAGGACACTGTGAAGGGTAATCTGTAACACTTATAAAGGCTGTGTGCACTGAAATAATGCAGTACCTAAATTCATTGCCAATGGATGATGAGAGATAGCATTAAGTAATAGTGCAAACACACACATAATGTTGCTTTTAAATAAACAGACAGAGGCTAACTTTTGATGAGAACTACACTAGTAAGCATGTCAAATTTAATATACAGTAACAATGCTGGTTCCCAGGTGTCTCTTAATTTGCTTGAGATGTTCCTCAGTGCTGATTTAAATTGTTTCTAGAATTTAGTTTTCTGTAATCGCATTCCTGAATTTTAAAATACACTTTCAATTAAACACAGAACCACCACCTGTTGTTACATGTGAAGAGAATGTTACAGTTGTTGCACAACATCTATTTATTACACTTCCGTTCATGTGCAACATTCTAAAATTCCTATACTGGTCAAAAGAAAATGTCATATATGACCTACCATTCTCTGGTTGGAAGATATAGATGTTATGAATTATTTAGCTAGATAATTTGAAACACATACTAGTAAGAACACATCAGTTCATGTAATAAATGGTACAGTATCAGGAAGTTTACATTATTTCTGTCATTTAATATTCATTGACTTGGCTCTGAGCACTATGGGACTTAACATCTATGATCATCAGTCCTATTCATTGACTTGCGCACAACTTAGTTGACCTGTAATTCTCAATGTTATGGTGTATCAAGTTATCTGGAAAGAAGATTTTGTATCACCTTAGAGCCTTTCAATAAATCACATATGTGAGACATGCAAATATCAGCAACACGTAAAAGAAAATATGACTCTGCCAAGGCCTGGTCTGGTCTGTTCTGTTGTACCACTCATTCAAAATTTTATGTACAAAGTCACTTAATACAATCAGATACATCAAAATATCACTTAATTGAATTTCAACCATTTCATAATACTGAAGGGACATACCACAGCTACAGACTTTGTGGTTTTATACAACTTTCCAAAACTATAGAAGCCAAAACCAACTCCTATACTTGAATGTTGGAAGACCTACCAGATGAAAATATTGCCTTAAAATGTACTTTTACAAAATTCTATGTGAAATACACAACTGTATAAATGTTGACAGAAATGAATGCACTTTCAACTTATGGTGAAAAAACAGCAAATCAGTGAAAGAGATACACACACCAATGGATAAAATATTAATGGAATAGCGAATATGATACTAAAAGGGGAGAGCACATGAACAACCTTCCCCTCCTGAAAGCACAATATGTGTCTTCAAGACAAATTACTAGAGTGCAGAAGTATACCTTAATTTAAAACCTGAGAAAATATAGTTATTTTTTAAATCCGCATCAGCATTATACTGCAAACAATGCACATTCCCATAAGTTATTTATTTTAATTTACTGTTTTCCACTTTAAAATTATAACATTTCTTTCTTTTTTCCACACAAATCAGTTATGTAACATCACATTTCACAAAACAAATAGTGGGTAGGTTTTACAAAATTTTATAGAAGCTGTCTTCTGTACGTATGTGCTAATTTCAGATGAATCATTACAAGAGATTTTAAATAACTGGGAAGACCAATTAACCAAGTAAATCACATGAGTTTAGGCAGTGGATTTATTGGGCCACACACTCCATTCATTTTATTTGAAAATCTTGTCCAGTGTTCTTTTCTGTGCAGTTCTTGTTTCATTTTCATTCCTTGTCTTGGCATGAAACGATGAGAATATAAAGTTACAGTTTCAGCTGGAAATCTATGTAATGAAGCATTGTTAAAGTTGAAGGAAAGTGGTCCTGCTTCTGATGGACAACCAGTATTTTTTTCTTTTGAGATATATAAGATGTTACAGAAGATATTAATCTACCCATCTTGCTTTACATAACACACATGCACAAATAACACTATAAATACAGGCTCAGAAAATAGTTTCCTCTCTCTTTGAAATATGTCATGCACAAAAACACCATAGTGGCTAATAAGAGAACTTGGTTCCACTACTAGCTCACAGACCTTGAAGGGTGAATATTATTATTAAAAAAAAAGACCATTTTTTAATGCACAAGGGTGTGATTCTACACATGTCAGTTGGCAGTGCTACTTTTTGTAATTTATCTTTTATATCGGTGAAAAGTATAAAATTCAATTCTGAATACTTCTTTTCATAGCTGCCACCAGGCATTACAATCTCTCTATTGTGTTGTCTTTGATATGCATCAGCAAATGCTTCATAATGTGAACAGTGGGTACTGTGTACCACTACTGTTACAAATGACACACTATAACTCATTACTCTTATCATAAAAAATTCTTATTATGAAAGTTGCTAGTTAGAAAATCTTCAATAGACAACTGAAGGAGGACAATAATGTAAAAAGGATAGCTAGCTACTCACTATATAGAGGAGATGTTGAGTCGCAGACAGGCACAACAAAAAGACTGCTGAACAAGTAACCTTTCATTCAAAAGACCTTCTGAATTAGACAAAACACACACACACACACACACACACACACACACACACACACACACATTCATGCAACACAACAAACACGCTTATGACCACTGTCTGGCTGTCATCAACCAGAGACAGTGGTCGTGTGTGTGTGTGTGTGTGTGTGTGTGTGTGTGTGTGTGTGTGTGTGTGTGTGTTGTCTAATTCACAAGAAGGAATTCTGGTTGAAAGCTTACTTGTTTACCAGTCTTTCTGTTGTGTCTGCTTGTGACTCAACATCTCCACTATATGGTGAGCAGTAATCTATCTTTTTTATAATACTGTCATTATTCCATCCCGTCTTTTCCACAGATTGATTTAAACTGAAGGAAGTAGAGCATAACTATGTTGTCAGGATGCTCATCATTCATTCAAGTCAGTGACTGTCATATAGGTATCATTATTTTTAATCTCATCTTATTCCTACATATTATTCGGCACTGCTTTGTTTATCAGTATCACTGTTTACACGCTTATCTTAAGAATTTCCAATTTTCTCCTCAATTTCCCTGTATCCCATGAGTTAAGTCGAATAAACTGATCTTTGTGCTGTTTTTAGGCATATCCTTGATCAGCAGCATATCACCTCAAAAACAGGCATTCCGTTATAAAATACTACATATCAAATTTATTGTGTGTACTGCAAAATAAATATTTTAGTTGGGCTTACTTAAAGTTATGCCTAGTAAGATTGATGCTAGATACAATACAGTCAATGTAAAACTAATTTGGAAACACAAAAGATACCATGTATCTGTGAATCTAACAGAGAATTACAGATTTGCTACTTTCTTCTGGTATTCTGAATAAGACTTTTGAGATATTTAACAGTCCCTCTTATTCAGTATACTATTATTTATGTTTACATCTGCGACATGCAGCAGTCACAGATTAAGAACATTATAAGTCATACTAATGAACAAATGTAAGAGTTACTCTTTTTTTATTAAAACACAGTAACAATTCACACTTATACAAATACTAATGTGATACTGTGATAATGCTACATGGTCAACCTATGGATCAGAAAATTCTACCACCAAACAGAAATTAACCTAAAATTCAACATCAAGGATTTTAATTCTGAACATGCAACTTTTGGCATGTAAGTTAAAGAGGACCCGTACTTTCCAGTCTCATTATTTATACTTTCCTGTCACTGGATCAGTACAACAACCAAAACAATGTCTTCTCATACTCGGCAAGGTGAAGTGACTATTGGGCCATAGTGCAAACTAACTCTGACTCATGATTAGGTACAGTCACATTTCAATTCAAAGTAGCACATGATGTTACCTCACGGTGCAGGCATGAAAAGTGATTGCGAAAAATATTTTAATGGTAAGCCGTGACAACATGCTGTTAACTTCATAAATTTTATGAGAAGTGTGTGATAGCCCCGAGAAGGCATCAGAATGTAAAAGCAAATGTTGAAAAGAGAAAATTGAGCAAGTCATTCATGTGCAAATTACCGAAAGAGGGACACGATGTCAAGTAGAGCAGGATTCAAGTATCTACCCCAAAGCAGAATACACAAAACGCATGAAATAAATGTTTCACTGATGATAAAGATAACTGCACTATTAGATAGAAAGTTCTGCAACATTATGAACAGGACAAGGAAATATCCTTTTTGCAAAAACTTCAAAACTTTTACTGCCAAGACTTTGGACTTGCAGGCTAGCAAAGAAACACTGAGTAAAAACTGTTCCATCTACAGGATTTGATCCCAAAAGGTGGCAGAATTAACTATTCATATTGTATGGATGAGACTACATACTTGCAAACACAGCATACCATAATAGATTTTTATGAAAAATTTAGCACCAGAATTAAAAGCACCCAGTGGTTTATTTAGATCAACTGTGGCTTCATTCCTACTACATTGTGACTTCTCTGTGACTGTAACAGGAATACTTACTTCATAGTATCAAATAAAACTGGACAGAAAAAAATTACAAATATTTGGAGACAATGACATCAAACTATAGGCACTAGTTAAGGAGCACCAATGTTCTCCTATTCATTCCATTGGAAAAATTTTCCAAGAAAATGATTCCTTCCTACTAGCGCCATACCATCTAGGCTTAAATCCTATTTCTGTCTTATGTCAATCACGACACTTCCTAACCTGAAAAAAATATTGGCTGATGCTTTTGCTGCTAATAAACAGACATTGTGTGTCATCTAGCATGGTACAAGCCTCTAGAGAGGACACTACTTCAGTGAATTGTGCATCAATTTCACTGCTTTTGTATCCAAGCAGCTTTTCAGTTGACCTCACAAGGTCAACAAGAGCTCCTTCCACCAGAGAAAAATTTGAGGTAATCAGCAGGACAAAAACTGGGACCTCAGCATTACTAGTCAAAAAGTGCCAATATCTATACCATGTGGTCAGTCTACTTTTGGTCTTGTGTCATTGCGTATCACTGTTGTGACATTAAGAGAATGTAAATGCCAAAAAAATACGTTATGGCTATTGGAGGACAGATACTTAGATGATTGAGGAAACTGAAATACAACAAAATCAGGTTGCACAGATCTGAACGAGAGCTGGCACTATCATCAGCAACTGAAACGCATTAGTGACTTAAACAGCAAATGACAAAACAACAGACATAACTGTGGAAACTTGCAATGTCACTGGAGATACCAGTGTTTCTCGAATGTAATGTGCTGCCCCCCTAGCCAAATAACCAGTTCACCATGCTAAATAATACTCTACTCAAATTTCTTTGTATGCTTGCTTATCAGTTTAACAGGCTGACATATTTATGCACCCCCCCCCCCTCTCTCTCTCTCTCTCTCTCTCTCTCTCTCTCTCTCTCTCTCTCAACAGGATGACCCCACCTCCTCCTCCACTGCAATAATTTTATACTCCTTCATTTTATACTCCATTTTATGACCCTTCCATTTTATGACCACCTTGCATTATTACTTTCTTTAGACATGTCTGACAGGTAAATCAGCCTTGGGAAATACAGTCAAGCTTTCACTTTAATGGCGTAGAAAGTGACTTAATAGGTTACAATTTACTGGGATTTGTGTATAAGCTAGAATTATCTTAAATGTAGCTCTTAATAATATTAATATCCTTTTCTGTAAAATTCAGTACTTTTGTAAACAATGCAGATAATTAGCAGCTGAACCATTACACTACACAAATTTGGACTAAAAAGATCATCATCAGAAGTTACTTCTAGCTTATTTATTTATTTATTTGTTTGTTTTCATAAAAGAGGACAGCAGCAGTACTAACAGTCTGAACACAAAGTGGCCTCTTACAGAAGAAAATATCGGGGACTTATTCGAGGTAAATTACATGTTTAAGCACTATCCCTTTGGCTCACTGAATAATCGGTAAGTCTTTCCTTCCCAAAATGGTCCACTGCATCAACAAAATTCCATGTTTACCCTTATATACTTCTAGCTCCCATCACATGTACACAGCAAGTTGGTAGTATGTAATCATGTCCTCTCTTAACCAATATTGTTATCAATTCTAGAAAAAAGGTGAACAGTCATTCTGTTCTTTCTTAAGTGTAACATACAGTGCATAAATATCAACAAATATACAAATGTTTAGGCCAAATTACATAATGTACATATGATAAATGTGACTTGAATGAAAAGCCACAAAAAGCCCATAAATCTGCAAAGCTCTGGAAGAAAATTGTGCATAATATTTGTAGTGTGTCAGATGCACTTCAACAGGCTACTTGTGCAATTAAACTTGTCATAACAGTAAAACCACTGTTTACTGGGTAGTAAAATGTATCTCCCGTGCTGGCTGGTTCTTCTCCACCATCCAAACAGAACCACTGGCTGCCTTCTGCAACAACTGTATCAGCTCCTTTGCCACATGTTCTGCCCTGCAGATTTTCACAAATATTATGTGAACATTATTAATATACACAATGTTAGAATGTTTCACAATGCAAATGTAAGATGTAATTGGCAGGTATATCACAATCTTCTCTTACAAATTGTGAAAGTTCATGTAGTGTCCAGAAGATAATACTTACCAAGAAGAAGTTCATTGTAACAATATCTAAAATGAGAGAAAATAACTAGTAGGGAACTATGTGTATGCAACAGTATGCTCTTTCATTGAGACCTAGAACAAATAAAAGTGAAGATTTTTGATAACTAATTGGTAAATCAGGACGGACAAGTTACGAAGTGCCTATACCAAAATGAAAAACTAATTACTTGTTCAAAATGGGAAACAAAGTAGTTATGGAACACAGCCTATGAATTTTTTAGACTCAAAATTACAGTCATACACTATAATTGGACTAATGGGGACACATGACCCTCCCAAACAATATCCAACGAGCGTTACTTACAGACACTAGAAGTATTTTTAATAAAGGACACAGTAGCTAATTTGTTTCTTCTCCAGCCACACACAATTTTACTGCAATTGCACTGTGTGCAATGGACAAATAGACAGATATAAAAAAATGGAAACTGGAGTAACGCTATCACACAGGTATGATAAGGCTGAATTACAAAGACATAGGGACATTATCTACATACTAGAAAAGAAGGCAATGTGGAGGGCATTTCAGGGAAATAATCTGACAAATGTAAGAAACAAGAGCTAGAAATGGGCATAAGGAATCATTCGTGTGAATCTTTCACTTTTGGATTCCAATTCACCTGCTTTTTTGCCTTCAATGTATTTTTATTGCTTATTTTTCACATACTACTGTTCCATTCTTTCTTCCAGATCAAATTTTCAATATTCTTCATGTTCCATAATTATCTGACTCTCCCTTTCAACTGAAGTTTCTTCCAGGTACATGAGAAAAGCATGTTTGTTTTATCTAGGTGCCTCCAGTATCCATTTTCATCAGAGTCCAGAGGGTAACAATGTTCACTCCTTTCTTAGTTTCTCCATCTGCATTTTTCACACTTTTCTCTGTTTTACGAAGTCTGCTGATAGTGTTGAGACCCATTTCCTTATTCTAAACCAATATATTAGGTGTTGTGTTAAAACACACTTTAGTTCCAGAGGAATGTATGTACAACATTTTTAACCAACAGAAGAGAGTTTTCTAGGAGTCGGAATGCATATTGTACATCTATGTCTATGCATCCTTATTTGACCTTTCATTTTCCACTTTTCTTTAATGTTTTCCCTCATTCCAATTTAGTCTCTATGAATCACATGTTAACAAACATGTTTGTCCTTTGTTTAATCTTCTCCAAGGAGATTTTTAGTTTATTCTCTCAGGCATTTCTATAAGATGGTTTATCTTTTACATTGCTAGGGGGAGGAGGGGGGTTTGGAACGGCAGAACTCCCACAGACAGGGCCACCAGGGTGGCGGGCAGTTGGGACATAGGGAATAGCTGTCTCTCCACAGGTTTTCAAATTCTGATCCCTTCAGCCACTTATGGAGGTGGAGGTCATACTGTGTTACAGGATGGGCGGAGGGGAGGGAGAAAGATGTGGCTGGAAGAGAGTTGGTATCTGGTATGAGGTGGAGGTAATGACAGGGCCACTGACTGCGAACTGCAGTTGCGACTGGAGCTGTTGGGTTGGCAAGCCATGCGAACGTGTCCAGCCTCGATGTTGAACAGCTGACAATGCTTTGCTCCATCCTGTATGCCAACTGAACATGCACGCCCAGACACAGCAGCCTCATATGTAGGTAGGTGTGTATGCAGGATGCACCTGCTACTTAGGACATCGGAGTTCTACAAGGATGTGATGTGTCTGCTTGTGCAGAATTTTGGCTGGACTGATCCCACTCATGGGAACAGGCCTGATGAGCGAGGATCAATATGTCACAAGGAAGCTGTGCAAGACATCCGAGATTGATGACATCTACAAGACTTCCCACATCGACCAGTCTACACGTTGGTGGTGGGATGAAAAGTGGCAGTGGTCATATGATCAATGCCATTGTGGCTACAGAAGGTTTTGAACTCAGATAACAAACTGGGGCCATTGTCTGACACCAGGGTACAAGGTGCCCTCTTCAATGGCACAAATCCTCTAACAGCACAGATGGTGGCAGGGGTGCATGCATATGACAGACATTCAGTTCAAGAGAGTGTCTACTACCAGCAACCACATAGAGCACCCTAGTGGTCTTGCAATATCGACATGGACAATCTTCCAAGGCTGGTCAAGGTGGTTCCACAGTGAAACATGTTGAGCTGTGAACACTTAACTGTGGGAGCGGGCATGGCAGGAGCAGCACAGACTTTTAATGTAAGCATCAATGTCAGGCCAGTATAAAAGTACCGCCCCAAAGTGATGCATGGTGGAGCTGGAGGATGCAGCGGTGAAGTGTGGGTGGAATGACAACCCACAATGGTCCTCCACGGCTAACATTAAGGTGCTTTCTATGCACTGAGCCAGTATCACAGCGCAAAATAATTGTGGAAAAGTTATTTGACATGAGAGGAAACATGCTGACCAACACTTCTGGACTAATAACAAAACCTTGCATAACTGGGTCACAGAACAATGCCAAGGTGACCTTGTACACTGCCAGCAAGAATTTGCTCAATGTGGTTTACAGCTGTTTCCTTTTGATTGAATTCCACATCGCAGACAAGACGGAGGCAGGGTAGGGCACCTGTGTTGGTATGTTGGGTGATGGGGCAAAAATATATTTCATAATGATACCCAATTAAAAACAACTGTATTGCTGCAAACTTTGTGCCTTCTTATCTGGTAGCTTGCCTTCTTCTCTAGTAGCTTAGGCCGAGGGCTGAACAAGGAAATTAAGGGTTTGTGTTCAATCAACGATAAACTTACTGCCATAAAAAAAAAAGAAGCTTCTTAAATCATAAATGAATGCTGAAGCCTTCTCTTCAATCTGGGAACACATGAATAGCACAGCATTTAAAATTTTGGAGACAAAGGCTATTGGGTGCTGTGAGCTATCTGACAACTTGTGTGACAAAATCACCACAATGTAATTCTGGGACACATCCATCGCCAGTGTCAGCGGCAGACCAGGTATGTAAGGCATCAGACATAAAGGTGACTTGAGACCATCTTTAAGGTGCTGAAAAGCCTGTGTGAATTCAATGCCCTCCTCATGTGGCTGATTCAAAGGGTGTGCCATCTGTGGCACGTTGAGAATAAATGTGGTGAAGTATGTTATTTTCCCTAGAAATGATTGCACCAGAAGGACTATCAACTGCTATCAAGCCTCTTCAAGCAATTGGATACACACATCCTTTAAACCAATTTATGAAAAATAGTGGCCCCCACCTAGTTTAGACAACTCCTCTAAGCGAGGCAGTGAGTAAGGATCAATGTCACAGTTTGAGTTAACTGTGGACTTAAAATCACCACAAATATGTAATGAGCTGTTCACTTTTTTAATGAACTCTACAGGCACTGCCCACTGACTGATGGAAAATGGGGATGTAACACCTTGGTAGAATGGGGAGATAATGCCTTGGTCCTGAAGCCATGCAAGTTATGCCTGAACAGCCACGTGAACTGTAAATGGAAGTGGTCAAACTCAGCAAAATTTAGCACAGCCAAAGGCTTCAAAGAAATATGACCCATAATGTTACACGCAAACCCCATCATTGGTTCGAAAATCTCCTCAGAAGACATCTACAGTCTGTCAAGATAGGAGAAAGGTACTGTAGTGGGCACTAATTTAAGTTAGTTCCCTTGATTAAAGACAAGACTATGCTGGCACTTTGCTGGAACTCCACAGATTGAGCAAACAGCATCAAAGCCAAAGTGACTTTCTGCTGTGGTAATAAGGAAACTGCCAGTTCTGCAGTGTACCCATATTTACTGCAGCATTTTCCTCATGCTGCTGTTGAGCACATGGCCGTCAGGCAGGTCGCTGACAGATGACAGCCAGATGATCGCTCTTGCCATAGGTCCAGCTGTTTGCTGGAAGATGCAGGCTTCAACTGCCAGACAGGACTGAAGGTTTTTGATGTGTGTGATGTATGTTGCAGTGCTGAGGAGGGAGGGCATTTCAGACCTCCCCAAACATTACAGAAAAGACCATGCAATGCTGAGGAGGAAGCAGAATCATCAATGCACTTGAGTCTCTCATAAGAGGCTGGAGATCCAGAGGCCCATGAACTCGGGTGAGACTTAGAGCAAAAGTAGATGATGATGAGTTGGAATTGTCAGTTGACCAATGCTTACAATAGTGGCTAACAATCTGGGAAACCAGAGCATCATTTGTAAAAACCTGTTGAGCTTCCAAAGCAACTTTGAAAGATTTAAGCAATCTGAAGTGCTTCACCAAGATTAGGAACAGATTCAGCTAAAGCTTTTTTGGTGACCTTCCTGTCAGGAGTAAGCTACACAATCACATCTCAAATCAATGAATCCGCATAGGAGATCTAAAAAGTTCTGACACGTGAATTTGCACTTGCATGCACAACCCTGCAAGTCAGCAGCCCAAGCTGCGTATCACTGTCCATGTTGTTTATGACAGTCATTAATCTAGAGCCTAACCACAACAAACTGCCTCTGCTGAGCATAGTATTCAGGTAACAAGAGCACAGAGATCATTGCAAGACAATTCACTGTAGTCTGAGAGTGGTTTCAGTTTTTGCACCATTTCATATAGAGGGAAACATTCCACGTGGGAAACATTATATATAAAAACAAAGATGAGGTGACTTACCGAACGAAAGTGCTGGCAGGTCGATAGACACACAAACAAACACAAACACACACACAAAATTCAAGCTTTCGCAACAAACTGTTGCCTCATCAGGAAAGAGGGAAGGAGAGGGGAAGACGAAAGGAAGTGGGTTTTAAGGGAGAGGGTAAGGAGTCATTCCAATCCCGGGAGCGGAAAGACTTACCTTAGGGGGAAAAAAGGACAGGTATACACTCGCACTCACGCACATATCCATCCACACATACAGACACAAGCAGACATATTTCTGCTTGTGTCTGTATGTGTGGATGGATATGTGCGTGAGTGTGAGTGTATACCTGTCCTTTTTTCCCCCTAAGGTAAGTCTTTCTGCTCCCGGGATTGGACTGACTCCTTACCCTCTCCCTTAAAACCCACTTCCTTTCGTCTTCCCCTCTCCTTCCCTCTTTCCTGATGAGGCAACAGTTTGTTGCGAAAGCTTGAATTTTGTGTGTATGTTTGTGTTTGTTTGTGTGTCTATCGACCTGCCAGCGCTTTCGTTCGGTAAGTCACCTCATCTTTGATTTTATATATAATTTTTCCCACGTGGAATGTTTCCTTCTATTATATATATATATATATATATATATATATATATATATATATATATATATATATATATATATATAACAAAGATGAGGTGACTTACCTTAGGGGGGAAAAAAGGACAGGTATACACTCGCACTCATGCACATATCCATCCACACATACAGTATGTGTGGATGGATATGTGCGTGTGTGCGAGTGTATACCTGTCCTTTTTTCCCCCTAAGGTAAGTCTTTCCGCTCCCGGGATTGGAATGACTCCTTACCCTCTCCCTTAAAACCCACTTCCTTTCGTCTTCCCCTCTCCTTCCCTCTTTCCTGATGAGGCAACAGTTTGTTGCGAAAGCTTGAATTTTGTGTGTATGTTTGTGTTTGTTTGTGTGTCTATCGACCTGCCAGCGCTTTTGTTCGGTAAGTCACCTCATCTTTGTTTTTTTTTATATATATATATATATATATATATATATATATATATATATATGAATGCCCCCCCCTCTCTCTCTCTCTCTCTCTCTCTCACACACACACGGCTTGCTGTGTGTGTGTGTGTGTGTGTGTGTGTGTGTGTGTGTGTGTGTGTGAGAGAGAGAGAGAGAGAGAGAGAGAGAGAGAGAGAGGGGGGGGGGGCATTCAACGACAGTTTTACAAAATCAGCAGAAACAAAGCTGATTAAAAAGGAGGAAATGCAAGAAAATTGACAAAAATCAATCTGAGGTAAACTGCATTCACTCTCACCCATAATCACATGCACAATCACATCCTGGAATAAACTGTTGAAAGTGTTCAGATGTTCTAAAACTGTTAAACAAAATGAAGTAAGACGACAGGAAAACTACAATTAATTGACATGAATATGTGGCTGGCTGATTACTTACATAAAAACATGGATTAGCCAGCCACCTTGACATTAAAACCATCACCCTAAATTTTAGAGAACAAGTTGGACAATTCACAAAATTTTACAACTCATATCACATTCATTTGGCGGTCAGCTAATACTTCAACAAATGTGCAGCTGCCCTTTGACTCAAAAGTAAAAACCAGTCTATTAAAATGTGGTGCACTGTGATTTGTATGCCACATGCACCACACACTGAAAGGTACTCTTGCCAGAGCAAGATGACGTGTGTCGTATGGCTGTAACCTATACAAAGACGAGTAAGGAGGACCTTACCCCACCTCCATGGCTGGAAGGAGGTATGCCATGGCTGCACTGTACACTTTACTGGATGCAGCTTATTATCTGCCACTTCCAGATGCTCTTCTTCCCATCAACACATGACACTGTACCTCAACAGTGCGGCAAGAGCCTGCAGACGGGTGGCACATTCGACTGACTGAAGATCGCGACATGCCTCCTTGGCTGCTATATTTGCCCTTTCATTCCCCACAATACCCATGTGCTCTGGCACCCAGCAGAAAGACACCTCCTTCACCAGCCTTTGTAACTGGAAGAGGGCATCCTGAATATCCTGGACTGGGTACAAGTATGGTAGAGAGTAAAGGGCCCTCTCAAAATAGGAACGGACAAGGAATTTAGCACTAGAAACACGTCTTTCTGCTACAGTGCTCACAAGATCAAGTATAATTCTGTGTACAATACAGCAAACTCGTGAGGCAGTTGGATCTCGAGGACATGAACGCAGACAACAACACAGAAATCAAGCAGAGTCCATCCGTTTGGACCCACCCATAAATACAGCTATAGAGTCAAGGTACTCGGTTAAAATGTCACAAAATAATGTATTAAAACATATGCAGGAGTGCAAACCTCTGCTGCCCTGTACTAACTCTAAAGTTACTCTGGGTCTCAGTAGTAATCTATGTGGTACACGGTTTAAACCCTGGCGTTGGGGTTGTGCTTATTTCACACCAAGTGACTCCAGCACACAGCCTGGGAATCCCAAATGCCCTTGTTGTTCATGGGCAACTGGAGAAAAGGTGTTCCAGAAACAGACGAGCAACAGTATAGTATGCAGGTGAATTTGGAGCAGCAAGGAACTTACGAGCATGATGCAATATGATGAGCTGCCACCAGAAGGTGAGTAGCAGTTTCCCAACCTCAGCACAGAGACTGGTACGGAGCTAGTGCTATAAGCCTGGCTACGACACTAAGAAATTCAGTGACTTCCAGGTTCTGACTTACAAGTCTCGCACATGGTAACCACGAAAGCCTGGAGCTGAAAATGAGGCCCCGGGCCCAGAACCCCCCCCCCCCCCCCCCCCCCCTCTCTCTCTCTCTCTCTCTCTCTCTCTCTCTCTCTCTCTCTCTCTCTCTCTCTCTCTCTCTCTCTCTCACACACACACACACACACACACACACACACACTAATCTGCAGAAAATTGAAAATACATCTTTGTAGCCCACTACTCTAAACTCTGCACTGGAAGTTGCAACTGATGATTCATTGTAACAACATTGGAGGAGGAACAGAAAAGTGCAAAATCATCCACAAATAAGGAGAACTGTGCATGACCCCTTACCTTAGAAGTGATATTGTTTATGACTACAGCTAAGAGAGTAACAATTAAAATGTTGCCCTGATGAATACTGTTTTCCTGCTCAAAACAATTCAAGAGCAAGTCACTAACTTGGGACTGAAAAAAGCACTTAGAGAGGAAGGACTGTGTGAAGATGGGGAGGTGGTCACAAAACCCCCATTGGTGGAGCTGCCCTAGAATACTCGGTCTGCAAGTAGTAACACATGCCTTACTTACACTGTGTTCAAAAGTATTCGAACACCCCCAAAAACATTGTTTTTCATATTAGATGCATTGTGCTGACACCTACTGTCATGTACTCCAGATCAGCGACCTCAGTAGTCATTAGATGTTGTGAGAGAGCAGAATGGGGCGCTATGCAGAACTCGTGAACTTCGAACGGTGGCCAGATGATTGGATGTAATTTGTGTCGTACGTCTGTATGCGAGATTTCCACACTCCTAAACATCCCTAGCTCCACTGTTTCCACTGTGATACTGAAGAGGCACGTGATACTGAAGGGGCACGTACAGCACAAAAGCGTACAGGCCAAGCTCGTCTGTTGACTGACAGGGACTGCCGGCAGTTGAAGAGGGTCGTAATGGGAGATAGGCAGACATCTATTCAGACCATTACACAGGAATTCCAAACTGCATCAGGATCCACTGCAAGTACTATGACAGCTAGGCAGAAGGTGAGAAAACTTGGATTTCCTGGTCGAGCGACTGCTCATAAGCCACACATCATGCCTGTAAATGCCAAAACGACACCTCGCTTGGTATAAGGAGCGTAAACATTGGACAACTGAACAGTGGAAAAATGCTGTGTGGTGTGACAAATCACGGTACACAATGTGGCGGTCCGGTGGCAGGGTGTGGGTATGGTGAATGCCAGATGAACGTCATCTGCCAGCATGCGTAGTGTCAACAGTAAAATTCGGAGGCGGTGGTGTTGTGGTGTGGTTGTGTTTTCCATCGAGGAGGCTTGCATCACTTGTTGGTTTGAGTGGCACTATCACAGCACAACCCTACATTGATGTTTTAAGCACCTCCATGCTTCCCACTGTCGTAGAGCAATTCAGGGGTGGCGATTGCATCTTTCAACATGATCTATCACCTGTTCATAATGCACGGCCTGTGGCAGAGTGGTTAGACGATAATAACATCCATGTAATGGACTGACCTGCACAGAGTCCTGACCTGAATTCTACAGAACATCTTTGGGATGTTTTGGAATAGTGTACTGCATTTGGTCATGACGAGGTGCAGTATCACGAGCCTCAGACAGTGCCAAACCCAGCTCCCACATGGAGATTAGGCAGCTGTAAGACTCAGAATTGTTCGATCTAAACTCCAACTGCTGCCGCCCCCCCCCCCCCCCCCCTTCCCTCCCCCAGTCTCGTGGTAGCAGCGGAACACCTCTGCAGCTTAAGAGCACTGACGAAGGCAGGTTTTAGATTAGTACTGACACCAGAAACCACAGTTTGTGTAGAGGCATCAACAGTTGGAACAGGCTTTTTACGGGCTGAAGCAAAAGATGTAGTACAAGCGGGAGGCTTCATGGCCTTATACTAAGTATCCCCGAAGTCTTCCTTAAGTGGCGAGCCTCCCGTATCTCACCCTGCAGGGTGTGCAAGGTTAGCAGCTCATTCAAGTCTTGCATGCATATGTTCTGTGGACCTGCAGTGGTACGGTGGGGGAAGTAGTGTTGCATGTACATTGCAGCTATTAGTTGTGTCATTGTCTAATCCTTGTGTAAGCTGAGTGTAGTGAAAACATTTACTATTACAGAGAAAGCACTTTTAGTGGAAGATGTCTTCCATGCAGGAGGAAACTTTACAGAGAATGTCAGGCGGCAATTTAGAGTGTGATTTCCTGCTTTGAGGTGTCCACATCATGACACTCTAAGTGATTTAATTCGCAAATTAGAGACAGCACGTTCAGTTCATGATGCATCATAAACTGGTTGGCCGAGAATTTTCACACTATGGAAGCTTGACGACATTTCGGACATCATGTTGTGGAGTCCAACAAAGTCAGTGAGGAGATTATTGCAAGAAGCTAAAGTGTCTCACACAACAGCACATCAGGCCAAATCCAAAGAACTGGGGATGTATCTGTATAAAATTACTGATTTGCAACAATTAAATTGTATGGGCCATGTGAAACAAACAGCACATTGTGAATGGCTCCAGCAATTTGTTAACCAATATGGGGTTGGTGTTTTTCACTGATTAGGCTTGATTTCACCTATCTGCGTACATTATTTCCCAAAATTCACGAATTTTGTCATCAGAAAACCTACATGCCTTAAGAGAAATGCCATTACATGCAGATAAAATTCGCAGATCTTTTTTGATACTGCAGTCACATCTGATGTCTATCATTCCCAGATAATTTATCCATTTCTTGACCCGCTGAACAAAAATGAGCCGAATCATTCATTTTTCCAACAAGACGATGCTGCTGTTCATGCGGCTCACCCATTCCTATGACTTTTACATGAAATCTTTGGAGACACAGTAATTTCAAAAGGACTCTGGCCCCCATGGAGACACAGTAATTCCAAAAGGACTCTGGCCCCCACATTCACTGGACCTGTCTCTGCCCAACTATTTCCTTTGGGGTGCAGCTAAAACATTTGTATGTCAAAATAACCCAAAGACAATAGATGAACTGCAGACAGTGATAATTGATTATTGCATTCAATTACACGTGAAGCACTGCTACAGTGTTGAAATAGGCCTTCAAGATAGAGGAAAACATTTCCAGCACCTACTGTGATAATGGTGAGTGCAGTGTATTTAATTGTAATTAATTAATTTCACTGTTTTAAGGGTAACAATGTTGAACCCAATCTTCTGAATAACTGCAGCCATTAGCAGTGAATCCCAGCCCCTACCTTATACAACGACATGAATGTGCTGCCAACCTTAGGCAAGGCACATGGAGCGCGCTGCTGTAGATCTTCTTGGCCTCACCAACAGGATGCGCTTTGTTGTTTTAATATCCTGCATCTTCTTTTCTTCAAGAGAGATGCTGCTGTCTCTACTCCAGATAGGGTGGTCCCCAGAGCAACTTAACATGTTCTGGAGGAAAGAAACAAATGATGCATCTCCGGGAGCTTTACCCCATTTACCCCTAGTGGATTCTCCCTTACATCCCAGTGAGTTTGCCAAAAGTGCTGGGACTTAAAACAGCGCATCGGGTTCGGGACATAGGGCCACGTGCTTAAGTGAAACCTGTCTTGATAAGCTCTGGGAGTTTCATGCTATTGAAGGTACAGATAAAGGAGCTGGATTTTACCAAATCTCCATCCACCCTTTTCATGATGTTTTGCACATTGACAATACCTTCTGGAGACCACTCATCTTTCCATTCTTCTTTGGGAATATCTATAAGATCTCTACATAACAACGCCTTTGGTGTAGTTCAGTGTTTATGTAGTGCCACTTCAATTGCATATTCTCAAAGGCATTTGGCTTTCCAATGTTCATAGCTTGTTGGAAACTACAAGTTTCAACCAACAGTGCCCCATATTACAATCGTTTGACGGATTTCGAAGTTCTTTGAAGTTCAGCGATTCCCTCTAAACCTTTTTGGATGTAGAAAGGCAAAACTTTCTCAAAGGTTCCCTCTTTCTGTTTAGCTACTAACAATACATTCCAACTAGCAGAACTCTGAAAAATTTTTGAGCCTGGAGGACTGGCAACACAAGCTGTCTTGTTAGAGTGGGTGTTGGTACCTGCCAGTGGCCCCTCCGTTCTGCTGGGACGTGGAGGAGAAAATTTTTGAGGGTTCCATCTCAGTCCCAAGTGCAGCTACAGAAAAAATGGTCCATCCAAAGAGAGCTCTGTGTGTCTAGGTAAGCCTTATACAACTGAGGTACAGTAGTTTTCCCAGAGAGTGCCTCCTAAGGACTGTTCTACCTCAACAGTTATGCACCTCATTGGCGTGCAGCATACCTCTGATTGAGGTGTTTCTTATAGAAGTTTCTACCATCACTGTGATCTGGGTGGTTCAACCAAGATCCCCATTCTCTGTTGCAAAAACATTCCACTGCCACAGAGCACAGCATGCCCAAAACTTATGGCGACAGGGCTTGCAGACTTACCAGCCCCAGCTCAGAAACCTCAGTGTCACCAAGCCCATACCCAGCTAACATATGCTGAGCCCCTGGAGACCCGACTGACATATTTGTTGCTAATGAGACGAGAACTGGAGAAGAGTAGCCTACTGCTCTTGAGCTGCAAATTGCTGCTCTTGTAGCTGCTGCTACAATGACAGCTGTTGCTGCCACAGTTACTTAAACTTGGCATCCATATACAATATCCAGAAATAAACATGTCACTAGAACTTGTTGCCACTAAAGTGTTTGCATGCGGCACGAATGCGTACTCAGGGTACAAAGCCATGGTGGTTGTGAGTGGAGTGCTGTATTAACACCAAGAACATAAGCCAAAAAGTCAATGATACAGATATTACAATGGTTTTTATTAAGGAGCCACCAAGATTGTTGCATTATCTGCCTGCTGAATCTCAGAGGCAAGGTCAGTCAGTTTCCTAAATCCTAAAGTGAATTTTAAGAAAAACTGTAATCCAATTTTTTTTTTAAATTTTCAAGAATCTCCTGTATATTAAGTCAATGAATTGATATTTTATGCCAAGAGACAATATTCTTCTATTTTTTTCCTATGTTCCAATGGTACAGCTCCTAAACATTTTGCCTGATCTTAAGTTTTGTCATGTCTAAGCAAAGAATTTCCAGTTTTCAGAGTCTTCTTGGGACAAATAAAATTTATCTTAACATTCTTAAGATAATAACTGAATCACATATGGTACCTCTCCATACTTTGATCTTCATAATTTGCTTTTTTGTTGTTCTGAAGACTGCAATATGGTCAATCTGCTTCTCTCTGTTCAAGTTACTCAGAAGCCGAAAAGTCTTGTGGTGTTATATTGTTACTGATCATCATCTATTTCTTCTAGTACCTGGTCACTTCCTCCAGGAGCCATAATTTTCTTTCCTTTTCTTTCTAGCTTCATCCTCTTGTTTATGAAGTAATGAATGGGTCCAGCGCTAATATAATTATGATACTTTGAGGTTTCAGTGTACCTTTTCAGTTACTTTGTTTATACTCTATGTGATATTTGGTGCCTATAGCTTTACGCAGATTTACAGTCAGAGCTGAAGATGAAAAGTTATCAGGCTGGTTATGAATTAGTTTGTTTTTTACATAAACAATAAGATGTATTTTTATATCAACCACTTTTAAATTAACATCCCATCTCTAACATTTTTCTTGTGTGTAAATTCTGTCCCTGAAATGTGAGCCAGGAAAGTGTGCAAAATACTCCTCTATACCTGCAACAATATTTTCATTCAATTTGGAACATTTCCAGCCCCAAATTTTGTAAATGTAGGAACAGATGGAAGTTAAATGGGATCAAAACTTGCTAACAGGGTGAACGTTCCTATAGAAATTACTGATATACTTCCATACAGTTTTCTCATTCATAAAATATGGTAAAGCTAATCACTCACACAAAGGAGACAGATGTGTGGTGCACACAAAAATGTAATGCGGAACAGCATTCACACCAGCTTTCACACTATTGCTCTTTTTGCAATGGATACTCACACAGATATCCAAATATACACTCCTGCAGGCACAGCTAGAGTGGTTATCGATTACTGAGAGCAGCTGTCAATTATTGAGAGCTGCTGCCCGGTCAAATAGAGGTGGGGTAGGAGTTACAGAAAGAAGCAAGAAGGGGGCTGCAGGATAGTGTGAGGCAGATATTTCAACAGGTGTCTCAGGGGCTGCGCAACAAGACGACACAAGTTCAGAGGGTAGATAGTATGGAGGAGAGGGTATGGTGAGAGGAGAGGGGGAGGGTGGAGAGGGAGAGGAGGAGGGAGAGGGAGAGGGGGGAGAGAGAGGGGGGTCACATTGGGAGGGGGGAGTGGAAGTGGGAGCGAGAGTGGTGGGAGAAGGCAGTACAAAATTTGGACAAGGAAGGAGGTGTGGACAGAAGAGAGAAGGGTAAAGGTAACATAAAACAGTGGGAAGTTTGCACAGGTTTATGCCAGGGGGTGGCAACAGTGCAGCATATGCTGGAGAGACAATTCCCACCTTCGTAATTTCGATAAATTTGTGCTGGAAGGGAGTATCCAAACGACCCGAATAGTGAAACAGCTGTGTAGGTCATTTGTGTTGTGGTGTGCAACATTTTTGGCAACTGGATGGTCAGGTCAGAGTTTGGTCATAGTTTGGCAGTGTCCAATTATGCGAGAAGACAGTTGGTTACTCGTAACGGCCATATAGAATGCTGTACAACAGTACAGTAATTGCTGCATTGGTGATGTGTAACATGGCCACTTTCACATTTGACCCTGTTTTTTATTGGGTAGAAGAGACCTGTGATGGGAGATAGTGGGTGATTGGATGGGAAGGCTCTTGCTCCTGGCTCAACCACAAGACAATGTGCCATGGGGCACATGACTGAGAGCCGGATTGGAGTAGGGATTCACAAGAACACTCTGTAGGTGGTTGTGCAGCAGAACACTACTTCGGGTGATGTGGGTATGTTTTTGTGTAGATATCTCTCACTCTAGGCTCAACAAGAGGTAGTCAAAGCACTGCTGAATGATTTAGTTGAGCTTTTCAAGGCCAGTGATTCTGGGTGATCAGAAGACTGATAACCAGTGGCTGATTAACAGGTTTATTGGTTTCAGAGGAGGAAATGGCACAGGAGATCTGTTTATGGATGAGCTGTGCCATCTCATCTTGTGACAACAGCAAACCTTTTAACCAGCTGCCAACCAGCGCTACTCTGATCATCCTGGCCTTGAAAAGTCCAACCACTTCCTTCACTGGGGCTTCGACAAACTCTTGTCATACCCTGAGATGACGGATAGTTCTATCAAAAATCCTAACCACATCACCCAAAGTAGTCTCCCACCCCCCATCCCTCCACACTAAAGAATATCCTTGCCCATCCCTATTCCAAACATGCACCCCATGGACCATTCCCTTGTGGTGAAGCCAGGGCAAGACCTGTCCAATACACCCACTCACCAACTACTTCTGCAGTGCATCAAGGGCATTTCCTATCCTATCCTATAAAAGTAAAGGCCACATGTGAAAGCAGCCATATTGTGTATCAGCTAAGCTGCAATTACTATACAGCATTTTATGGAATGACAAGTACCCAACTGTCTACTCGAATGAGAGCCCATACCAAACTGGAGCAATCAGCAAACTTGACCACTCAGTTGCCAAACATGTTGCACACCACAACATAAATGATTTCAGCAGCTGTTTCACTATGCTGGCCATTTGGATACTTATTTCCAGCACAAGCTTCTTTGAGCTATGCAGATGGAAATTCTCCAGCATATCCTACACTCTAGCAATACTCGTGGCCTAACCTCCACTAACTGTTTCCCACTGTCTCGACTCACTTTTTCCCTTCTTTCTTCTGTCCACACCTCTCCTTCCCTGTCCAGATCATATACTGCCTTCTCCTATCATTCTTCCTCCTCCCCTTATGTGAGCATTCTCTCTCTCTTTCTCCCCCCTCCCCCTTTCCACCTCTCTTCCTTTCTCTTTCCTCTCCTGTCTCCCTTCTTAATCTCCACCTTCCTCTCCCCCCCCCCCCCCCTATACCCCTATGCACTCTACCCTCTGAAATCCTTTCATTTTGTTGTGCAGCCACTTAGTAATCCGTGAGAAGACCTGTCTTTCACTATCTCCCTACCCCCTTCTTGCCTCATGCATCTTTCCCTATCTGTTCCCCACCTCCAGCAGGCCAGGCGACTGCTCTCTATAATCAAAAAAACAATATTCAGTCTCTATGCAACAGCAGGAATGTGCATTTGGATGTATGCATGGCTGTGTCTGTGAATGTGTGTACTTTTATCAGAACGAGAGCAAGAGCTCAAAAGGTAGCGTGAATATTGTTTTCTGTCACATGTTTCCATGCGCCACACATAGGTCTGCTATAAGCGAGTTGTTGCCTTTCCCATACTTTACAAATTGTTCCATGCATGAATTTCAGTCTGCTCATTGGCAGACCATTTGTAGTGTCCTGATGACAGTTGATTGGTAATTTTACAATCAATCCTCTTCTCACATATTTTATCAGTCAGGTAGTACTGAAGACTTAAGTAGTAATTGGCATTTATTGCTTCACATTTTAGTCAGCAGTCAATAAGGAAAATTCCTTTAAAATCACGAAACAAATAATTTCCCATTTCTGGTGTAAGAACACCAGTGTCCATCTACTGCTTTGATTACTGATTCATTTTTGGCTGAAGTGGTGGACCAATGTGGCATCCACAGAAACAAATCAGCACACTTATTTATTTATTTATCGTGCCAAAAGTATGTGTGTCTATAAATATATATATTAAGTGTTGACATAATTTTACACAAAAGAAGACCAAAAATTGGACACTTCAAGTGCATTTGGTGTAGCTCTCATAAGGTCTTGCATGGTGCAGGTGGTTGGTGATGAGGAACACTGAAGGAAACGGCTGTTAGTCTGCTCAATGCCACACTGGCACAGAACTGAGTCCACAGAAAAACCCCAAGTCCGCAGATTGGTCTTGCATCTCGTCGTGTTTGATTGTAACCTATTGACAGACCTCCTTATTGACCACTTCTCCGAATGTCCAGGGGGAAATTCTTCCTTTGGAGCCATCCATTCTCCCAAATACCAACATTTCTCCCGTCATCGCGAGATCCTTGCCATATGTGGATTCTCGATGAGGGCCTCAGTAGTTGTCAAGAATCTCTCTCTCAATTTCAGCCTAGGGTGTGCGGGCTGACGACCATATAGTGGATGGGCTTCCTTCGTTGTGGCCTTACATTTCTCGTATCTCGCAGCTACCTCACGTCTGATTTCAGGAGGAGCTATGCCAGCGAGGCAATGGAGTTTGTCCACAGGAATAGGTCTTAAGCAACATGTGATAATCCGGCAAGACTCATTTAGAGCCACATCTACATTCCTGGCATGACTGGACTTGTACCATACCGAACATGCATATTCAGCAGTGGAATAAATAGAGCAAGTGCGCTTGAGCGCACAGTGCATGGATTAACACTCCATGATGTACCTGTCAATTTTCGCACTATGTTATTTCTCGCTGCCACTTTCTGTTTGGTGTTTAGGCAATGCTTTTTTTATGTTATCGTCGATCCAGAGTTACTCCAAGATATTTGGGAGCGGGATAATGTTCAAGTATGATGCCTCTAACTCAGTTAGACCATTTTCAAAATGGTTCACACATTGTTTTTGCATTTACTTTTTGTCAGAATTTGGAAAATTTCATCCATATTGCGAAAAAATCTCTCACAGTTAATCTTTCTTCTTCTAATATGCCATTCATCATCTATTTCTTACACATTTAATCAGCTTCAGGTTACCTTCCATTAGGAATGTGGATGCACTCAGCAACTGTGATCTGATTTATAAATTATAGAGTGCAGCAATCAGTCGTCCTTTTTTTTGCAAGTATTATTTGGCAAATCCAGATTTCGGCTAGTGCCCATCAATTATCAATGCTAAAAAATACAAGTAGTACATGATCAGGCGATACTACAAAACGTTTCAACTCGTGGAATAACCTATATGGCTTATACATTAGATTACATACCACTATTTTCTAGTGTCATTGCATGTCAGTTCCCTGTTTGGGCGACAGTCAATTCTTTGAAAACTACTGTATAATGAAGGTAGGCTGGGGGGGAGAACACTTCATTTGGCTGTATGGTGCCCTCTATATGAACTATGTAATATATAACACTCAAAGGAGAGCAGTTATGGTCTCTAGTAAAAGAATTTCAAATTTGCATAGGAATTACATAAAATAAAACATAAGTAAAATTATTTACATTGCTAGAATGAGATTTTCACTCTGCAGCGGAGTGTGCGCTGATATGAAACTTCCTGGCAGATTAAAACTGTGTGCCCGACCGAGACTCGAACTCGGGACCTTTTGCCTTTCGCGTGCAAGTGCTCTACCAACTGAGCTACCGAAGCACGACTCACGCCCGGTACCCACAGCTTTACTTCTGCCAGTACCTCGTCTCCTACCTTCCAAACTTTACAGAAGCTCTCCTGCGAACCATGCAGAACTAGCACTCCTGAAAGAAAGGATATTGCGGAGAGCACTTGCCCGCGAAAGGCAAAAGGTCCCGAGTTCGAGTCTCAGTCGGGCACACAGTTTTAATCTGCCAGGAAGTTTCATATCAGCGCACACTCCGCTGCAGAGTGAAAATCTCATTCCGGAAACATCCAGCAGGCTGTGGCCAAGCCATGTCTCCGCAATATCCTTTCTTTCAGGAGTGCCAGTTCTGCATGGTTCGCAGGAGAGCTTCTGTAAAGTTTGGAAGGTAGGAGACGAGGTACTGGCAGAAGTAAAGCTGTGGGTACCGGGCGTGAGTCGTGCTTCGGTAGCTCAGTTGGTAGAGCACTTGCCCGCGAAAGGCAAAAGGTCCCGAGTTCGAGTCTCGGTCGGGCACACAGTTTTAATCTGCCAGGAAGTTTCATATCAGCGCACACTCCGCTGCAGAGTGAAAATCTCATTCTGGAAACATCCCCCAGGCTGTGGCTAAGCCATGTCTCCGCAATATCCTTTCTTTCAGGAGTGCTAGTTCTGCATGGTTCGCAGGAGAGCTTCTGTAAAGTTTGGAAGGTAGGAGATGAGGTACTGGCAGAAGTAAAGCTGTGGGTACCGGGCGTGAGTCGTGCTTCGGTAGCTCAGTTGGTAGAGCACTTGCCCGCGAAAGGCAAAAGGTCCCGAGTTCGAGTCTCGGTCGGGCACACAGTTTTCATCTGCCAGGAAGTTTCATATCAGCGCACACTCCGCTGCAGAGTGAAAATCTCATTCTGGAAACATCCCCCAGGCTGTGGCTAAGCCATGTCTCCGCAATATCCTTTCTTTCAGGAGTGCTAGTTCTGCATGGTTCGCAGGAGAGCTTCTGTAAAGTTTGGAAGGTAGGAGACGAGGTACTGGCAGAAGTAAAGCTGTGGGTACTGGGCGTGAGTCGTGCTTCGGTAGCTCAGTTGGTAGAGCACTTGCCCGCGAAAGGCAAAAGGTCCCGAGTTTGAGTCTCGGTCGGGCACACAGTTTTAATCTGCCAGGAAGTTTCATATCAGCGCACACTCCCCTGCAGAGTGAAAATCTCATTCTGGAAACATCCCCCAGGCTGTGGCTAAGCCATGTCTCCGCAATATCCTTTCTTTCAGGAGTGTAGTTCTGCATGGTTCGCAGGAGAGCTTCTGTAAAGTTTGGAAGGTAGGAGACGAGGTACTGGCAGAAGTAAAGCTGTGGGTACCGGGCGTGAGTCGTGCTTCGGTAGCTCAGTTGGTAGAGCACTTGCCCGCGAAAGGCAAAAGGTCCCGAGTTCGAGTCTCGGTCGGGCACACAGTTTTAATCTGCCAGGAAGTTTCATATCAGCGCACACTCCGCTGCAGAGTGAAAATCTCATTCTGGAAACATCCCCCAGGCTGTGGCTAAGCCATGTCTCCGCAATATCCTTTCTTTCAGGAGTGCTAGTTCTGCATGGTTCGCAGGAGAGCTTCTGTAAAGTTTGGAAGGTAGGAGATGAGGTACTGGCAGAAGTAAAGCTGTGGGTACCGGGCGTGAGTCGTGCTTCGGTAGCTCAGTTGGTAGAGCACTTGCCCGCAAAAGGCAAAAGGTCCCGAGTATTTACATTGCTGTCTGACTTATTTCCACATTTTCCAGTAAACACAGAAAGTATTTAAAAAAAATTTCAGGTTCTCTCCTTGCAAGTCAATTGTTTTGTTATTCTGTAAACACATGTAACATCAGATGGGTAAAACCTTTTTCAAAAATATATTTACAAGACACAAGGAGGCACATGCTATATGCTGCAACTATTAGAACTGATTTGATTTAAATGCTTTTGTCTTTTATACTATTTTTCTCTTTATTTGAACATAATGACGGGTATATTGTTCCTCTTATTTACTGAGTGGTTCGTAGATGGCACCAATTGTAAGCAAGATGGGTAGGTGGTGTGACTTGGCATTCCGTTACAGATGTAGACAGTACTAGTATCTGCGTCACTTCAAACAGATTTTAATTGTAAATACAATAAAACCAATACACTGAATTGCTGTTATTAACAATGTACATGCATCTAAACTAACGTACCATGGAGAAGGTTCTGCAGGTTCAATGTTCTATAACAACCATAGTACTCGTACAGTATTATGTTAATGGCTGCTGCATAATGGCAAGACGGCAGGAGCTACTTCGTTCCTCCTGGGTCGAACCTTATAGTGTTTCCTAGCAACAAGTTTTCAAACAATTCCCAGAACAGTGCATTTTTCATAACATTGACATGCATTGAGACTAGAGAATAGTGGTATGTATTCTAATGTATAAGCCATATGGGTTATCCCACAAGTTGTTACTTTTTATAGTATCACCTCACCACGTACTACTTGTATTTTTTAGCATTGAGAATGGCTAGGCACGAGCCAAAATCTGGATTTCCTAAATAAAACCTGCAAAAAAGGACAACTGATTGCTGCACTCTATGATTTATAAATCAGAACACAGTCACTGAGAGCACCCACGTTCCTAATGGAAGGTAAATTGATGAAGATTTTGCCCAGCTGGGCCGGCATTGCATGTTACAGGTACAAGAAGCTCAAGATAAAACTGGCAGTCACCATCCAGCATATACCATTCAAAAAAATGTGCATTTCTAATAGCTCATGCCAAAGTATGTACAGTCACAGTTCAACAACAATAAATACAAACAGTTGAATGGCATGATGTAGGCAGAAATGTGAAGTGGTCATAATGAAAAATGATATAAGGACTTTGTTTTTGAAAAAAACAAGTGATCAGTGATAACTTACATGGGCCACATTTTGAACTTGCCAATGTACTTTCGCCTTTAGCCTTCGACACAGTCATACATATGTTAGGAACATAGTGGACAATGCAGTACATAAAATAAAACAAAGACATCATCATAAGATTCTGAGCTTGGAAAATAGGGCAACAGTGAGTAATGAAGATTGTATATCAAAGTTCAACTAGTTCCCAAGAGTGTTGAATTTGACTAACATTGTTTTTGATCAGAGTGAAATGGAAATGCTTAGTAAGTGTTTGAAGTATAATGTAAATGGGAAAGTGGACCGCAGGGCTATAAAAGACATGGCAGTCCATACTAAGTATGCTACTGACTCATTGAGAATGCTAAAACTTTATCAGAATATGATTAGTTTAGCGATTAATAATATTATTACAAATGAGATTAATAAACATCACCCAAATTCTATAAAGGAGGAGACAGTCGTTGAAAGTATCAATTCCAAGCTTTTCAAATAATAAACTCACTGAAAAGTAAAAGCTGTTACAGAATTGATGGCATTTCCAGCAAGGTACTTAAAGCTTGTTCCCCACAGATAAGTAGGATTCTCAGCCATGTATGTAGTAGCTCTTTGGAGCAGGGTGTTTTCCCTGATAGACTGAAATATGCCATTGTAAAACCATTGCATAGAAAGGGGGATACGTCAGATGTCAACAACTACCGCCCAATCTCTCTCCCGACAGGTCTATCAAAAACTTTTGAGAAAGTGATGTATTCAAGAGTAGCCTCCCATATTTGTAAAAATAAAGTACTAACAAAATGTCAGTTTGGTTTTCAGAAAGGCTTTACAACAGGAAATGCTATATACGCTTTCACTCATCAAATATTAAATGCTCTGAATAACCGGACATCACCCATTGGTATTTTTTGTGATCTCTCAAAGACCTTTGATTGTGTAAATCATGGAATTCTTTTAGATAAGCTAAATCATTACGGTTTGAGGGGGGCAGTGCACAAATGGTTTAATTCATACTTAACTGGAAGAATGCAGAAAAGTTGAAATAAGTGGTTCATGTAATGTTAAAACAACAGCTGATTCCTCAAACTGGGGGGGCTATCAAGTACAGGGTCCCACAGGGTTCGGTCTTAGGTCCTTTACTGTTCTTGATATACATTAATGACTTAACATTCCACATTGATGAAGATGCTAAGTTAGTTCTTTTTGCTGATGATACAAGTATAGTAATATCACCCAAAAACCAAGAACTAATTGACGTAATTGTAAATGATGTTTTTCACAAAATTATTAAGTGGTTCTCAGCAAACGGACTCTCTTTAAATTTTGATAAAACACAGTATATACAGTTCCATACAGTAAATGGCACAACTCCAGTAATAAATATAGACTTTGAACAGAAGTCTGTAGCTAAGGCAGAATTTTCAAAATTTTTAGGTGTGTCCATTGATGAGAGGTTAAACTGGAAGCAACACATTGATGGTCTGCTGAAACGTCAGTTCAGCTACGTATGCTATTAGGGTTATTGCAAATTTTGGTGATAAGAATCTCAGTAAATTAGCTTACTATGCCTAATTTCATTCACTGCTTTCTTATGGCATCATATTCTGGGGTAATTCATTGTTGAGTAGAAAAGTATCCATTAATCAAAAACGTGTAATCAGAATAATTGCTGGAGCCCACCCACGGTCATCCTGCAGACATCTATTTAAGGATCTAGGGATCCTCACAGTAACCTCACAGTATATATATTACTTATGAAATTTGTTGTTAATAATCCAACCCAGCTCAAAAGTAATAGCAGTGTGCATAGCTATAACACCAGGAGAAAAGGATGATCTTCACTATGCAGGGTTAAATCTGACTTTGGCACAGAAAGGGGTAAATTATGCTGCCACAAAAGTCATTGGTCGCCTACCAAACAGCATCAAAAGCCTGACAGATAGCCAACTAACATTTAAAAATAAATTAAAAGAATTTCTAGATGACAACTCCTTCTACTCATTGGCTGAATTTTTAGATATAAATTAAGGGAAAGAAAAAACAACTTAAACATTAGTGTCATGCAATATTGTGTGTAATGTAATATCTTGTACAGACATCTTTTATTAACCTGACACGTTCCACATCATTACAAAGTGTCGTATTCATGATCTATGGAACAAGTATTAATCTAATCTAATCTAATCTAATCTGAAAGCGATGCCATAGTAACTAAGGCAGACAAAGGGGGAACAACTGTGATCATTGCAAAAGATGTCTATATTGCTAAACTCTAAATTTCTTTGAAGATAATAATATTAAGAAAATCGATAAGGATGTAACGTCCGAAGCCCAGAAGAAATTGCTTGCTCAGTTAAAAGCCTTAGTGAGATAATATCAACAAGGGCGGTACAGAGGCTAAACGTTATGAACCCCGTCACCCACACTTAGGACACAAAGGTACGCAAAGAAGGCTATCCAATATGCCCGGTGGTGGATGTTAGTAGTAGTCCTTCCTATAAAGTTGCTGAAAAATGCCTATGGTTTCTTAAAACTCATTATACATTCTATAACCAATTGTCTATTAAAAATAGTTTCGAACTAATCAATAAAATTAGAAATACCCCACAATAATCAATGAAATGAAATTTGTTTCTCTTGATATTGTCAACTTACACACAAACATACCTATTGATAAAACTGTGAAGGTAATTCGGCGTAATTTAATGGAACAAAACAAGCTTTCCATGAGGGAAGCACATGAATTCATTGGGCTACTTACGATAATTTTGAAATTTAACTACTTTAAATTTAATGGAGACACGTATTCCCAACAAGGCAGTTTCAGTATGGGGAGCAATATATCTGGAACACTCGATGACATCTTTATCAATTATCTAGAAAATCGATTCTTTTCTGAAAATCCTTCATCGGCAGACAAAATTGTATACTACTTTAAGTATGTAAATGACACACTGCTGCTAATACAGTGTAATGATGATGTCATTAACACTATGTAGCCACATTTAATAACTTGCATCAAATGATTAAATTTACATGAGAGAGATCTATCAATTCAGAATGAAAATAGCAGGCACACATTTGGTATCTTTCACAAAGCGACCTGTACTGACTGCATTGTGGATTTCACTTCAAACCACCCACTTCAACATAAATAGGCATTTTTCAATTTTGCTATAAATTGGTTGTTCAAAATTCCATTGTCAAAAGATGAACACGACGATGAAATGGCAACAATAAGGCACAATGCAAAAGTGAATAACTATCCACATGACTTTATAGGTACTATATATAAGAACATAGCTAATAAATAGAAAAATAAGATGACGCTTTACAATAATACAGCTTCTAAAGAAAATACTGAGTTTGTTAGTTTACCTCACTATGGAAAAATGAGTACAAGGATAGCAACTATCTTTAGAAAGGACAATGTGACAGTGTCTTTTGCAACAGGATGTATTTTGCAACACACTGTATATACAAAGAACCTATCTCACACCTCTGGAGTTCATAAAATTGATAACCCGGACTGTAGGGCCTGTTATGTTGACCAAACAGGAAGGAGGCTGGAAGTTAGGTTTGGGGAACACGTCGCGTTGGGCAGAAAAGATACCATGGGGAAATTGAGTGTGGCTGCTCATATGCTTACAACGTAACATAAGTTGCCGACTTTGGCATCTAATGTGAGGCTGCTGCGTAAATGCGAGAAGGGCAGGTTTCTCGACCTCCTAGAAGAGCTGAAGATCTTTTGCCATCACAAGAATGCCAACTGCAACCTGATAAATGATCAGGTTGTTATGAAAATGCACTGTTCTGGGAATAGTTTGAAAACCTGTTGCGAGAAAACAATATAAGGTGTGACACAGGGGGAATGAAGTAGCTCCTGCTGTCACGCCATCATGTAGCAGCCATTAAAATACAATTGAACCTGCAGAACTTTCTCCATTGTAAGTTAGTTTAGATGCCTGTACATTGTTAATAACAGCAATTCAGTGTATTGGTTTTATTGTATTTATAATTAAAATTGTTTGAAGTGACACAGATACTAGTACTGTCTACATCTGTAACGGAATGCCAAGTCACACCAACTATCCATCTTGCTTACAATTGGTGCCATCTTCGAACCATTCAGCAAATAAGAGGAACAACATACCCATCATGATGTTTAAATAAAGAGAAAAATAGTATAAAAAATAAAAACATTTAAATCAAATCAATTCTAATAGTTGCAACATACAGCATGTGCCTCCTTGTGTCTTGTAAATATATTTTTTAAAAAGATTTTACCCATCTGACGTTACAAAAAAAAAAATGGCTCTGAGCACTATGGGACTCAACTGCTGAGGTCATTAGTCCCCTAGAACTTAGAACTAGTTAAACCTAACTAACCTAAGGACATCACAAACATCCATGCCCGAGGCAGGATTCGAACCTGCAACCGTAGCGGTCTTGCGGTTACAGACTGCAGCGCCTTTAACCGCACGGCCACTTCGGCCGGCTGACGTTACATATGTGTTTACAGAATAACAAAACAATTGACTCGCACGAAGTGAACCTGAATTTTTTTTTTTTAAATTTTCTGTGTTTACTGGAAAATGTGGAAATAAGTCAGACAGCAATGTAAATAATTTTACTTATGTTTTATTTTATGTAATTCCCATGCAAATTTGAAATTATTTTACTGGAGACCACAATTGCTCTCCTTTGAGTGTTATACAGGGTGATTCAAAAAGAATATCACAACTTTAGGAATTTAAAACTCTGCAACGACAAAAGGCAGAGCTAAGCACTATCTGTCTGCGAATTAAGGGAGCTATAAAGTTTCATTTAGTTGTACATTTGTTCGCTTGAGGCGCTGTTGACTAGGCGTCAGCGTCAGTTGATGCTAAGATGGCGACCGCTCAACAGAAAGCTTTTTGTGTTATTGAGTATGGCAGAAGTGAATCGACGACAGTTGTTCAGCGTGCATTTCGAACGAAGTATGGTGTTAAACCTCCTGATAGGTGGTGTATTAAACGTTTGTATAAACAGTTTACAGAGAATGGGTGTTTGTGCAAAGGGAAAAGTTCTGGACGGCCGAGAACGAGTGATGAAAATGTAGCACGCATCCAGCAAGCATTTGTTCGCAGCCCAGGAAAATCGACTCGCAGAGCTAGCAGAGAGCTGCAAATTCCACAATCAACTGTATGGAGAGTCCTACGAAAAAGGTTAGTTATGAAACCTGAATGTCAACTACCCGAGGCGATGGATCGGCAGCCAGGCAGCCCGTGACAGAGCACTTCATCACTGGCCTCCAAGAAGCCCTGATCTTACCCCCTGAGATTTTTTCTTATGGGGGTATGTTAGGGATATGGTGTTTCGGCCACCTCTCCCAGCCACCATTGATGATTTGAAACGAGAAATAACAGCAGCTATCCAAACTGTTACGCCTGATATGCTACAGAGAGTGTGGAACGAGTTGGAGTATCGGGTTGATATTGCTCGAGTGTCTGGAGGGGGCCATATTGAACATCTCTGAACTTGTTTTTGAGTGAAAAAAAAAAACCTTTTTAAATACTCTTTGTAATGATGTATAACAGAAGGTTATATTATGTTTCTTTCATTAAATACACATTTTTAAAGTTGTGGTATTCTTTTTGAATCACCCTGTATGTTACATAGTTCATATAGAGGGTGTCATACAGCCAAATGAAGTGTTCTCCCCACAGCCTACCTCCATTATACAGTAGTATTCAAAGAATTATGACTGTCACCCAAACACCAGGGAACTGACACGCAATGACACTAGAAAATATTGGTATGTAATCTACTGTATAAGACACATAGGTTATGCCACGAGTTGAAACATTTTATAGTATAGCCTGATCATGTTCTTCTTGTATTTTTTAGCATTGATATTTGATGGGCACTAGCCGAAATCTGGATTTGCCAAATAAAACCTGCAAAAAAAAGACGACTGATCGCTGCCCTTTATAATTTGTAAATTTAAGCAACAGTGGTCTGTGATAATGTTGTACACTATGTCAGTGTTTTCATCTATTAATTCAGTAATGTGAAATTTTTCACAAGGATCACCCTGAAGAGAAGTATAACCACATCTGAATTTGACAACCAGTCTCTTAAATACAGAAAATGAAGAAGCATTTTTGTTATAAACCTCTTCCCACCTCATATTAATTTCTGTTGATGTCAAACTATTTAACTCACAAATATTCATTTGAACAAAACACACACACAACTACTTTGAAAAGCTTGTTTGCAGATGAAAAGCTTTATAAACAGAACTTGTTTGCATATGAAGTTGACACTTATCTTACATTATTGTGGAACATGTATAAATGTGATGAAAACAAGATTTCACTGATATCATTTCTATCTTTGTGCCTGTTAGAGCAATTTTCTCATTGCTCCTATACTATAATCTCTTAAGATAAACTGTTACTATTCTTTTTGTGTGCTCTCAGAACAATTTGAGGTCAAGAACCATTGTGTTCACAGGCATATTACTCCAAAGATGATTTCTCCTGCAAACCAGTGTGAAGTGCATGATAGAGGGTACTTCACATTGTACCGATTATTTGGGCTTCTTGCTGTTTCATTCACATGTGAAGCACAAGGAGAATGATTGCTTAAACACCTCTGTATGCACTGTAACAAAATTATGAGAAGGAAAGTTGCTACTCACCACATAGCGGAGATGCCAAGTCACAGATAGGCACAACAAAAAGAGTTTCACACTAACAGCTTTCGGCCAATGGCCCTAGTCAACAATAGACACACACACACACACACACACACACACACACACACACACACACACACACATTCATGTAAATACAACTCACGCACACGACTGCAGTCTGAGACAACTGAAACAGTGGGGTTTCAGTTGCCTGAGCCTGCAATTGTGTGTGTGTGTGTGTGTGTGTGTGTGTGTGTGTGTGTGTGTGTGTGCGCGCGTGTGTGTATTGTTGAGAAAGACCATTGGCCGAAAGGTTTAAGTGTGAAACACTTTTTGTTGTGCCTATCTGTGACTCAGCATCTCCGCTATATGGTGAGTAGCTTTCTTTCTAATAATATTGTTACATTCCATTCTGAATTTTCCTCTGTATGCACTGTAATTTATCTAATCTTGTCTTCACAATATTACGTTATCAACACAGCCTAACCCTAGATGACATACTTAAAACATCTTCTTGAAACAAAGTTGGCTTTCATGGGACAGTTTTCGTCTACCCTCAATTATCTGAGAGTTCAGGTTCTTCAGCATTTCTATGATGCATTCCCATGGATTAAACAGACCTGTAGTCATTTTGCAGCACTTCCTTCTGTGTATTCAGTATCCCCTGTTAATTCTATTTGGTATGTATCCCATACACTTTCGCGACATTCCACAATGGGTCGCATGAGTCATTTATAAGCAACTTTCTTTGTAGACTGCATTTTATTAGTATTCTATCAATTAACTGAACTCTGCCACCTGCTTTACCTGCAACTGAGCCTTTGCTATCTTTCCATTTCATATTCCTACAAACTGTAATGCCCATTCATATGACTGATTCTAATTGTGACTTACTGATACTATAGTCATTTTTGTTTTGAGAAGTGCATAATTTTACATTTCTGAACATTTAAAGCTAGTTGCCAGTCTTTCCACCACTTTGAAATCTTATTGAGATCTCACTGAATAGTTATGCTGCTTTTTGGAGACAGTACTTCCGTACAGACTGAGTCACCTGCAAAAAGTTTGATATTATTAGTATTGTCTGCCAGGTCATTAAAAACCACTTGAACTGCAAAGGTCTCAACCTACTTTTTTGAGGAAGCTGAGAATTTAATTGTGATGAAGATAGGAGTTCAATAATAGGAAAGGAAGAGAAGAAAAAAATAGGAGAACATGGATTGTGGGGAAAGCAATGGAAGGAGAAGCTGCTAGGTAGAATTTTGCACAGAATACAATTTCATAATGCTAACAGTCTCAGGACTGAAGACCATAACAACAACAACAACAACAACAACAACAACACTTAGGGTTGTTTCTTTTTTTTTGGGGGGGGGGGGGGGGGGGGGCCTTGCACATATGGAAGGCAGCTGTTGAAATCAGAATGTTTCAGACAGATTTCATAACTGCAAGACAGATATTTCGAAAACAGATTTAAAGCAGCAAACCATTTTCAAAGGCAGGTGTGAATTCTGAGCACAGTTTATTTGTTACAAACTGTAGACTAAAACTGAAGAAATTGGAGATTGGCAATGGGACCTGGAAAATTTGAAAGAACAAGAGGCTCTCAAGGGTTTCCAAGGGAGCATTATGGAATGAAAGAGAAACAATAGACAGATTGTATACGATCCAGGACAACCAGAAGATCTGGGAAAACCCGGGAATTTTTTTCTTCTGGGTGAAAACTGGGAAAAACCCAGGAATTTTTTTGAATTCTGGAAATTTTTCATTGTTTTAGTTTTCAGTTACATTCTTGTAATTTTGACTGGTAGGAACCAATACTCTAACAAAGGATATTACTGTATCTCACTATTGCAGAATAATACTTCAGCAACAAAACGTGAAAAAAAAAAAAAGCTTAAGTTGCAAAGGAGATGTGCCATATACAACAACAAAACACAGTGTTCCTACAAGCATCTGCCAGCAGCAGTGTCAGAGGCTTTAGGAAGACTATGCAATGCTTCATAACAACAGATTGGCGCCAATGAGCGGAATGTCACAAGTGTTTACATTAGATTCGTTTGAGCAGTTGCAAGTGAGCTCATCTGCATTCGCAGTTAAGTCGCGTGAGAGTAGTACCTTCTCCAGCTTCTGGTTACAGAAAAGTGGCTGTTAGCTGTAGAAGCAGTAGCAGCAAGCAGCCATATGCTACCAGGAAAAATTTTACTGGCTCGCCCACGCTGCCAGATTTACATATGCACAACAGGACCAGATCTAGGGGGCAGGGGCAAACTGGGGCATCTGCCCAGGGCGGCAATTTCGGGGGAGGGGGTCAAATTCATATTCTTGAGGAAAAAACCTGGTTTCACAAAGCGTGTAGCATCCAGGGCATGTTGGTCTGTCAATTATTCATACGTTTTTGAAACAGATCCCTGTTGGTTTTTGAACAGTTCTGAACAAGTACTAAATTGATTTCTGAATGAATCATGAGAAGATTTTTGAATGTGTGCGCAGTGCACATGATGTCTCTGGCAGGGGACTCCCCGTCACATCTAGAAATAAACTTTCCTGCAGACAAAAGGGGACGGGGGCTGAGCCGAACGGATGAATGCCAATCGCTGTTATGTGGTTCACAGGGTTTGCAAATGATCAGTGTTGTTATAATTCTTAGCAAAATCCATAGATTCATACTACCAGAGTGGAAATAAATGACTCACAGGAGTAACAGGTAAGAAAGTTTACATATTGTCTTCTTGGTGAGAAATTTTGACACAACATTTTCGGCCAGATCACTACACTAATAAGGGCAAGTTGTACAGTCCCCAGCTAGCAGCCGCTTAAGTTCTATTCCGGGAGTGGTGCAGAAAACGCGTTGTACAAACACTTAATAATGCCTAACCAGAGAATAGACATGGGATAACTAAATCGGTGATTGTCGCAGGGTTAGTGAAGTTTACTGGAGAATAAGTTTTGATGCTGGCAGGAATAGTTACAGAATTAGTGAAGACAAGATTGATTGTTAGAACGAGGAAGGAGGAGAAATGGGGACATCATGCAAATTAAGGAAGAATATGACAATTCCAAATGTATATAAAAATTTCGTACTACTACTTTTTGATCTCATGCTTGAGAAACTGGAGTGTATGAATGAAATGTGAAACTATTTCCTAACACAAAGCTTTTTGCTGGTAGTTCTTCATGAATTATATTCTGTCATGTTATAAAAATGACCATTTATGCCAAATCAGTCTCGTTTATTTGGTGCTGCAATAAGAGGCAGGCCTATTTCATTTTATCTAGAAGGCAGTGACAAAATACAAGTAATCAGGTCAAGAAACCACACCAGTCTCGGGTATTGTTTGTATTAACAGCTTTTTCAGCATCAGACAACGAAATTTCATTTATGAAGCAAAATATTTGATGAACTTTGATGAGGCAATAAATTCTCTCCCAGAAAGGAAAGCACACCATGTAAAGGTGTAGCAAGATTAGAGAGAAAAAAATGCTAGGACTTAGGTTTGAAGGAATGTGTATTGTTGTGCTTGTCTCGTATTTACTGGTTTTATGTATCCTATATTTAATTTTATGTCACACTAAACAGCAAGTTATTAGCTAATAGGCAAAAAGAGTGAAACTTTTCTGAAGAGTTCTTGTTCTCCTGGTTACAAATAATCCCATCCAGTAATAACTACAAGTTTTTGTTTGTTTGTTAAAAAAAAAAAAATAATAATAATAGCGAGGGCAGGATGTCAAACAGGCAGGGAGCAGGAGGGCATGACAGGACATTTTAATTTCCACTGTCCTGAATATAGCTTGATGGCACCCATTACAAAATTATACGTTTTGAATTCCACAGAGTGAAATACAGTGACGTGCAATAGAAAAATGCTGTGTGAAGAGTCATGGCATTGCACTTTAGCAGACTTAAGACCAAATAACATCCCTTACACTTCCTCAAACACATATGTTTTATGTATCAGACTCTTCAGAAAGATGTACACTACAAAATGAACATATTTTTGAAAAGGCAATTTTTTTAAACTTTTGGTGTCCTACCTAAAATGCTTTGGAGGGGGCACTATCTAATATTGCCCCAATTTGGAAAGATCATAGATCTGGAGCTGATCTACAGACCAATTTGAGTTGTAGTGGGGAGGTGGCTAGTCTCCATGTGACCTGTCTTTATGTTTAGCGATTTTGCTACTTCCTCTTCGTATATTGCTCTCATGTCAAATGAAAACAAAACGAATTTCTGTGGCCAGGAGCTATCAAGTGAATTAAAATACATTCACATAATATTGGAATATGGAATGGACAGTGTCTTGAACGGAGGATATAAGATGAAGATCAACAAAAGCAAAACGAGGATAATGGAATGTAGCCGAATTAAGTCGGGTGATGCTGAGGGAATTAGATTAGGAAATGAGACACTTAAAGTAGTAAAGGAGTTTTGCTATTAGGGGAGCAAAATACCTGATGATGGTCGAAGTAGAGAAGATATAAAATGTTGGCTGGCAATGGCAAGGAAAGTGTTTTTGAAGAAGAGAAATTTGTTAACATCGAGTACAGATTTAAGTGTCAGGAAGTCGTTTCTGAAAGCATTTGTATGGAGTGTAGCCATGTATGGAAGTGAAACATGGACGATAAATAGTTTGGAGAAGAAGAGAATAGAAGCTTTCGAAATGTGGTGCTACAGAAGAAAGCCGAAGATTAAATGGGTAGATCACGTAACTAATGAGGAGGTATTGACTAGAAATGGGGAGAAGAGAAATTTGTGGCACAACTTGACTAGAAGAAGGGATTGGTTGGTAGGACATGTTCTGAGGCATCAAGGGATCACCAATTTAGTATTGGAGGGCAGCGTGGAGGGTAAAAATCACAGAGGGAGGCCAAGAGATGAATACACTAAGCAGATTCAGATGGATGTAGGTTGCAGTAGGTACTGGGAGATGAAGAAGCTTGCACAGGATAAAGTAGCATGGAGAGCTGCATCAAACCAGTCTCTGGACTGAAGACCACAACAACAACAATATCGGAAGGCTAAAATATGTTATTAGTTTCATATTTTATTTTATTTCCACCTTTCTGACAATCGAGAATCAATCACCTTGTGGAACAATGAAGTTATTTTTGTCGGTCTGCTAAATAAATGTGGCTTTTATTAATCTTTTCCACTCAGGCAGTCAATTATTTGAAATGAAGTATTTAATTCCACACTATTGCCTAGTTTCAGCTGTTCAAATGGTTCAAATGACTCTGCGCACTTTGGGATTTAACTACGGAGGTCGTCAGTCCCCTAGAACTTAGAACTACTTAAACCTAACTAACCTAAGGACATCACACACATCCATGCCTGAAGCAGGATTCGAACCTGCGACCGTAGCGGTCTCGCGGTTCCAGACTGTAGTGCCTAGAACTGCTCGGCCACTCCGGCTGGCTTCAACTGTTCGCTGCTTTTAAAGTCCACATTTTCATCTTCTGGCACGTATGGCATCATGCCATAATAAAGAACCAAACGTAAGATAATACGGTGCTGGTACTCCAAGAAAATATACATCTGAATCTGGACATACAACTGTACACATTAAGCCACATTATGCATTTTAGTATGGTTCAAGAAATTCGGATTCTCTTGGAGTATCCTCTAATGTCTTGTTTCTTTTATGACATAATGCTGCTCATTTTTGGAACACCCTACAACCAGCTTAGAGACAGAAGTTGTGACACTTTCTGCAGGACCTGACCATCATTTTGCAGGACAATGCTCAAGCACGTACAGCGCAAGCTGTTACTGATTTGTTTGACTGATGTGGCTGCTAAGTACTATACCACCTACTGCACTCCCCTGACGAAGCCCTCATGAGTTCAACTTGATTTCTAAACTGAAGGAAACACTTCACAGCATTCGCTTCAGAACTGCTACAAATTCGTCGGACAATAGACCGCGCCACTCGAAGTGTCAACACAACTGGCACTGCTAAGAGTATCCTATGACTTCCACATCACTGGCAATGGGTTATACACAATGCTGGTGACTGCTTTGAAGGTCAGTAAAACTTTGAAACATTTATCGATTTTGTACGAGCTGTAAATAAATAGTTGCCACTATTAAAGTTCCAACCCTTGTATATAATTTTCTGGAAATACTTATTCATTAAGCAGCTTTTAGTGGTTCCATGATATTATTTTTTTAAATACATTAATACTGTGTTCCACCATCCACATCTTAAAATAATATGGTAATGGTTTTGGGAACTGTTCAAGGTAGTCATGAAAAGATCTTAAATCTGTTGCTTTTTGGCAGTTTTGTTCCTCAGTTTAGTTTAGTTATTTGTAAGTTCCACAGATCATACTTGCGACCTATTGCTATAATGTGGAATGAGTCATGTTTTTGAATAGGCATGTACCCAATACACATTTTCTAATGGTGGCACTGTTATATCACTTTTGGTTAACAAATGTGACACTTTTCAGTAATGTTGTATGTTTTTGTTTCAGTACTATTTTATGTTTTCCATTGCACTGGTCCAACACATTCAGTTTCCAAATTCCTGATAAGTATCTAAAATAAGTAATGCTTTTTGTTCACTGAAGTTAACATGCACTCATAGTATTAGTTTGTGTAAAGCAATGTGATTTGTGTATATATCTTCCAGTACTATAAGATGACTGTAAATTTTTTTGTAATCCTCTGAGGGCACAAAATGACTGGACAGATTTTAAAATCATATTCTGTTGAAACCAAACCATATTTTCAAATTTGTCCTGTTTGTAAACAATAAGAAACAGTGGAAAGAATGAAGGTGCCACTCATCATCTTGCTCGGGCACTGAATTAATCTTCCAAAGACTCTTCTTCCCCAACAGAAATGTCAAGAGTCTCATGATCCTGAGTCCAAATCAAAAAGATATCACCAGTGAACCTGAACCAGACAGAGTTGAGGATCTTTGATAGCGGGAATGTTTCCTCTAGGTGGTCCATAAACAAAGTGTCGAACAAAAGTGCTCTGTCAATGCCCATGGTAGTACAGTGGATTTGTTCATACATCTCCATCTTGAAGAAGAGCAAGTACTAGTTGTGGGTAAGGATATAAACTGCCCACAAAAGTACTGCATCACCTGCATATCTGAAGGCATGTGGGTTTGGATTTGAGGGAAGCTAGAACTAGAAGAATAAGCCTTATGAAACAAAAACAAACAAAATCTTCAATGTAAAAAAAAAAAAAAGGCAGTCTCTTCAAAAGTGCTGCTGGGTAACATTCACTATTGTACTGTTCCAACTTGGGCTGTGTAACATGCATGGCTCCTCCTCAAATACTTTACAGTGCTTGAGAAGTTGCTGTTCAAGCCTGAGAAATTCTTCAACAATGACCCTCCTAAGATTGCTGGTGTGAGGAGGATTCTTGCAAAGATGTAAGTTTCAACTGGCCCATAGAATGCTCAATCAGTGCCTTGTCAGCAAATACTGCAGCAAGCACTTGCATTTGGTTGACTCTCGCCTCCCAAAGGAAGGTGGTCCTAAGGTGGGCATGGTGTACTCCTGCATACTGCCTTTCACAGACAAGTCTGTCATCAGATTATTGACTGTAAGTCTGGACAATAGGTTGAAACATCCTTTCTACTACAGAATCACTCTCAAATTACCCTTGATACAATGAGATGCATCTGACATCCATACATAATACTGTCCCAATATATGAGTGACTCACTTCTTGCTGAACGTTGATACTGCAAGTGCGGCCATCTCTACACATTTCCATGATGATAATCAGGCATCAAACAAATCTTGTACTGATCAGTGATGATAACCTAATGCCAATGACACATGTTCCATTCCAGGTGTTCCCTTACCCACCTCCTCCACACAACACAGTGCTGAGGGATTAGCACTGTTGTCCATAATGGACACCTGAAGGACAACCTGATGACGTGTTTCCAGATTAACACAGTACTCCTAGTTACCTCATAAAAGCTAGCACCCACTTCTGTTGCATTATCCCTGGGGCATCTAAGAGTAATAATTTATAGGTAAAAATCATCAGCTAATGTTGTTGAGTGCAAGTGACCACTATGCATCATATATTAAACGTTTCACTGACAGAAGCTGAATATTCAAAATGATGTCACTCTGGAATTGGATTTGAGGGAAGCTAGAACTAGAAGAATAAGCCACTTGGTGGGTGACCTCCCATGCTGGTAACCTTCTTGCCACAAAGTGACAATGAGCACGCAGTCGAAGTTTGTTTCTCTCTCCCGTATCAGCTGAGCCCTGTTCACCCCCTCCCCCTCCCAATAGTTCTCCATCAATTCTCTTTAGCTTGATTCACCTATTTACATACCTGCACCTACTTGACTCTCTACATAGCCTTCATCCTCCCCTTTTGTTCTCAATCTATTCTAGCTATTTCATCATGAAATAGGGGTGATTTCTTCTGAATGTGCCATGATGAGCTCGCTGGGGCCACATTCCTTAGACATCCCCAGATACCACTTGCCCCCCCCCCCTCCCCCCTCCCCCCCCAAACACACACACACACACACACACACACACACACACACACACACACACAGCGCTAATGCTTTTTGGTTCTCCACATTCTCAAATAGAGCAGTTACAAGTTCAATCTTTTGATTTGGCATTTGTCACCCTGCCATTTACCACTTCAATTATATGATGAGTAGATATCTTGATTCTTCCCATCATCTGTATTTCAACTGAGAATTTCCAGAACACATTAACAATAAAACAATGACACAGCTTAAAAGAATCTATAAATGCCATTTAAGAAGTATCATAGTAGCATGCCATAATGTGTAAACAAACTGGATTGTGTTTGTTAATTCCGAGCATACAAATAAATTTGTATAAAAAAAAAGAGCTATTTGGACTTCCTGAGGAGACCAGTAGAGCCCCCACAGGATACTGTGGCTGATGTGCAGTGACCAATATTTGTCCAAAGTGCTGAGTGAGTTCATTCATTTGTTCGGAAGGGCAAGTCGACATTTTCTTCCAACTTTTGAATTACCGGTGATGACAGAATCGAAGTCCTGCAATCTTTCTCAAATGATTTTAGAGAAAATATTTGACAAACAAATTTCATTTTTGTGTTACTTATAGCTTTATATGTCAGCTTCATGATGATGTGCCCATCATTAATGGTCACAGTTATTGTGGTATTGGCATTTATTATCCAAAATAGTTTGCAATGAAAAATAGGAGTCACTTTGATTTTGCATTTGGTGTGTATCATATTATATGTTACTGCATATGAAATTTAGCTAACATACTTAATTTTTCTTTAGAGTTGGGTGGAGGTCTCTATCTGTCACCAATTTCAAGAAAACTGATCTGATTTAGCAAACTCATTTGCGATTGCATAAGCCAGCGATAAAGCCAGAATGAAATATCCACAATATTCCTCATATTTCATAAACAGTTTGAGATATCAAAATGATATTTTGGCAAATGGCTGCAGGCAAAGAGGATAGTTTTTTCCATATGTTTATTATGCAAAACTTCATTATCTACCACATTATTCCACTAACTACAGACTTTTTCAATGAAAGAATATAATTTTAAGGGTCATTAATAGCTGGTGAAATGAAAAATGCTGTGGGTTTTGGAACAACATAAGTTAAGACATTACACATTACACTGAATAAACCATGGTTTCAGAATTTTCTCGCAACAGTGTCTGCACAACATGTTAGTGAGGTGAGACTGAGTGAACTCCGCTGTGTTTCGGCAAATGAATCAAATTATAACATGGCAACAAAATAAATGTAGGTTTTACTCAAAATTCACCACTCACGATGCTTCTCTGCAAGCTAGAAATGGTTAACAAGATAGAAAAAATAAATTGCTGCTTTTGTTGCATCTTCAGTGGAATTCTTGTTAGACACTAACTACAGCAGACATAACAATAAATCTTTGTGAATGGTCACCATGAAAATGTCGGTGTGGAGGGGCTCCACTGAACATTTACAAGAAATGTGAGCATACGCTTCAGTTTACAATGGCACGCCCCCTTCAGTGCTTGGCATTTTCCCAGGAGCACCTGACCGCAACACCACCACTACTGCTCTTTCCACATGTGCCCTACCAACTGCACATCTACTGCGGACATTATTCTGCACACACTCTAACCTTTGTATTGGATTAGATTATAAAATTCAATGTCTTGACCACATGTGATGTTATTAACACTGATAACCAGTTTTGGCTTTAAACATGATAAAAGTCTAAGAATCAGAAAATATACGTAAAAAACATATCAATAGAGTTATAAAACAAGAATTTGGTTGTTAAATGTATCAATACCACAGAAGGAAAGTTGCTACTCACCACATAGCAGAGATGTTGAATCGTGATAGGCACAACAAAAACATTCACACAATTATAGCTTTCGGCTATTGAGGCCTTTGTCAGCAGTAGACACACATACACACACGCACACGCACACGCACACGCACACGCACACACACACACACACACACACACACACACACACACACACACTCACTCACTCACTCAATCGCAACTTGCACATATGTCTGCAGTCTCAGAGAACTGAAACCACACTGCGAGCAGCAGCACCAGTGCCTGATGGGAGTGGCGAATGGGTGGGAGTAAGGAGGAGGCTGGGGCGGGGAGGGGGAGGGATAGTATGGTGCGTGTGGCGGCCAGTGAAGTGTTGCAGTTTAGATGGAGGGCAGGAAAGAAGGTGCAGAGGGGTTAAGTAGCAGAAAGGAGAGAAATAAAAAGAAATTAAGAGGCTGGGTGTGACGGTGAAATGACGGTTGTGTAGTGTTGGAATGGGAACAGGGAGGGGGCTGGATGGGTGAGGACAGCAACTAATGAAGGTTACGGGGATGTATGGCAGGGAAAGTTCCCACCTGTGCAATTCAGAAAAGTTGGTGTTGGTGGGAAGGATCCATATGGCACAGGCTGTGAAGCATTCATTGAGATGAGGGATATCATGTCTGGCAGCGTGTTCAGCAACAGGGTGGTCCTCTTGTTTTTTGGCCACAGTTTGTCAGTGGCCGTTCATGGGGACAGACAGTTTGTTGGTTGTCATGCCTACATAGAATGCAGCACAGTGGTTGCAGCTTATCTTGTAAATCACATGACTGGTTTCACAGGTAGCCCTGCCTTTGATGGGATAGGTGATGTTAGTGGCCAGACTGGAGTAGGTGGTGGTAGAAGGATGTACAGGACAGGTTTTGCATCTAGGTCTATTACAGGGGTATGAGCCATGAGGTAAGGCATTGGGAGCAGGGGCTGTGTAAGGATGGATGAGTATATTGTGTAGGTTCAGTGGATGGCGGAATACCACAGTAGGAGGGGTGGGAAGGAGAGTGGGCAGGACATTTCTCATTTCAGGGCACGGCGAGAGATAATAGAAACCCTGGCGGAGAATGTAATTCAGTTGCTCCAGTCCCGGATGGTGCTGAGTTATGAGGGGAATGCTCCTCTGTGGCCGTACTGTGGGACTTCGGGAGTTGGTGGGAGCCTGGAGAGATAAGGCATGGAAGATTTGTTTTTGTTCAAGGACGGGAGGATAATTACGGTCAGTGAAGCATTCAGCAAGACACCTTCCTAGATGTTGACCTCCACCTCAGAGATGGCTACATCAGTACCACCATCCATATCAAACCTACTAAGCACCAGCAATACCTCCACTTCGACGGCTGCCACCCATTCCACACTAAGAACTCCCTTCTGTACAGACTAGTCGCCTGTGGTCATCGCACCTGCAGTGACGTGCAGTCCCTCTCAAAATATACCGAGGGTCTCACTGAAGCCTTCACTGACCGTAATTATCCTCAGTGTTTGTAATATAGCTAATTACAGCTGTGCCTTCAAGCACATTAAAATAGTTTTTATGCTTTTAGCTTTTATGTTTATAATATATTCATTCTTTTTATCACATGAGAAATGAGCTGATCTTTAGCTTTTACATGTATTAAATTTAGTAAACACATTTATAAATTTAGATTCTGCCACACATTAGAAATATATGACAGGTATTCCATTGTGCACCTTCTAATATACAAGGGTTGTCCAGAAGGTGAAGGATATTCTGGCATAACAAAATAAAAACTAAATGTCAAAACAAAATTTCATTTACAAAGTTACGGTACCTTAATTTATTTTTCAATGACGTCACCATAACTGTCAGGGCACTTATTGTAACATGGGACCAATTTTTCAATTCCCTTGTTGTACTCCTCTACTACCATCGATCTGAGCCAAGACATCACTGCTTGTTCGAGGTCTTCATCATTTGCAAACTGTTTTCCACCCAAAATTTCCTTTAGTTTTGGTAACAAGTGAAAATCACTGGGTGGCAAGTCAGAGCTGTGAGGAGAATGTCTGAAAATTTTCCACTTAAGACACTGAAGTTATTGCTGTGCTCGAGCTGATGCAAAAGGCTGCATATTGTAATGAATCAAAAACACCTTTGCCAACAACATTCCACGACACTGAAGACTCGTTCATTGCACTTCTACCATAAACGTTCTTCATTTGCCAATAAATTTCGATAGGACCAACATTTTGTGGATTCAGAAAATGAAGGACACTATGCACTTTGCATTTGGTGTGATTTTTGATGGGTTTTGGTATTAACAAACATTACAGAACAAAGAGGCATGGCTTGTTTGCCAACAAAACTCAGCTCACACTGAGTTGGGGGAAGAAGCTAACTGGCACACTTGCTATTGTGGCAGTGCGATCTGGCACTGGGTGTAGTAAACAATCATTCTTTACTTTCTGGATGACCCTCATTTGTCACATATATATATTTTTTCTATGTTACATACATAGAGTTTCATCCATCTGTAACTTATATTTAACAGCACTCTTGATGCTCATCATTGTAAACTTTATTTTATAAGTCCATTGATATGATTTTGTTTATATTTTCTCAAATTTAGATATAATGAGTACAAAGCCAAAACTGATTATCAAGACACCAATACACAGACTTCTATAAACTAAATTTGTAAACAGCTTCTGCATTCTTAAAGTCTTTCATGGTAGCATTGGTAGGATGCCTAACTACAATCTTCTTGATATACATACAAGCCATACCATTTCAAACAAATTTCTTGAACTTTCAACAGCTGCTTCTGCCATTGTCTTTAGGAGCACTACTGACTGCTGCTGTTTGCACGTTAATCTGCTTCTAAAGGTAATGCAGCAACATCTTGTAAGTTTTTGGAGGTGGTCTGAAATGTCACAAGTGCAAGGAAAGAAGTTTGGCAACTTCTGGACCCTTTGGTCCACAGAGAGGCATGAACTAAAATGTTACTTGATTGCCACTTATTTCTATTGTCAGTCTTGTCACCAAGTGATTGAGAACAGGTAGTTGTAGAAACAGCAGCACAACGATGCCAGTATGTGTAACATGATGGCTAAGCAATTGTTAGTAGTGCCAGTTCACCTACTTCCCAACTGTCAAAAGTCTGTCAGGGCTATTAGCACTGAAGTCGGAGATTTGAAAGCACAACATCAATAATTTGCATCATTTGTTGAGATTGAGATTTTCACTCTGTAGCGGAGTGTGTGCTGATATGAAACTTCCTGGCAGATTAAAACTGTGTGCCGGACCGAGACTCAAACTCGGGACCTTTGCCTTTCACGGGCAAGTGCTCTACCAACTGAGATACCCAAGCACGACTCACACCCCGTCCTCACAGCTTTAGAAGGTAGGAGACGAGGTATTGGCAGAAGTAAAGCTGTGAGGACGGGGTGTGAGTCGTGCTTGGGTATCTCAGTTGGTAGAGCACTTGCCCGTGAAAGGCAAAGGTCCCGAGTTTGAGTCTCAGTCCGGCACACAGTTTTAATCTGCCAGGAAGTTTCATTTGTTTAGATGTTTAACAAGCAGAAAATAGCCCAAAACACCATAAAGATTAATCCCTATGTGGTGTCACTTCTACAGTGGTGCCTCTAGAAACTCTCAGTTCTGTGCCTTCTCATCTATCTAGTTTCCTTTGGTACATCAATGACACTTCCTTGATGTAGCTCCAGTTTCATAGGGAAAAGGATCACATACACAGTGTTAATCCTAATATTAAATTTAACCAGTGAAGTGGCAAGCTACCTCTCTTGGATGCACTAGTTGAAAAACAGACAGGCATCTGTTTAGTTGATTTTTGTATATAGGAAACCAATCGACACTGACTGTTACATGATTGTAAATAGTTTCCACTGGTGGAGGTGAGGAAAAAAGGTAGTAGTAATGATGATGATGATGATGATGATGATGATAATAGTAATAAACTGTAACAATATTATGAAAAGGAAAGTTGCTACTCACCATATAGTGGAGATGTTGATATAGTGAGTAGCAACTTTCCTTTTCATAATATTGTTCCATTCCATCCTGTATTTTCCATTGTTTAATAACAACCTGTCTTCAACAAGATGGCAAGATGGTACATGGAATGAAGATGCTTTATGATGGTAACTATCTGCAGTGGAGTCTGAAAATTTGCATTGATGGTTGTGTTAGGGAAAACAGTTACAGCAAGTCAGCAAGGAAGACATTACGGATGTTTCCAAGTGCAATAGCGCCCCCCACAGAACCAGCAGAGTCTATGCAGATCAAACAATTCACACTGCCAGTGACTTTTTTGTTGAAAGAAAACACACACACACACACACACACACACAACACACACAACACACACAACACACACAACACACACAAACAGGGAACTGGCGAAGTCAAGAAGTCATTCATAGTTGCGCACTGGCTAGTGAAACCACCAGGTAAGAGTGCCTTGCTCCACAGAATTAAACTGTAATTAAATGAAGTTTAAAACAGTATACTGTAAGGCAAGCTGTTCCAACACTGCCCCATGGGGCACAGGTGCACCTGGCACCCCTCTGCTCACCCATGGACAGTTGCAGTTAGTATAGACACCAGCCAGATAGCTCTATTGTACATTTTCAGCATATGCACGAGCTGGTTGGTCACTCCTTGCACCAGCGAGCACTCTGCTAGGGCAGTATGATCACAAGGGCTATGGCCCGGCTGTTAGACTGCAAGCACATCGCTGTTTGCCTGTCTGTACACATGTGCCCATGGGCACCTGGATGTCTGCTGGCAGTCACTTGAGTTGCAACAGCCTAGTGTAAAGTAGCAAATATAAAAACTGAGTACAAGGGTGCTCATCTTGAATGTCAAATTATTATAAGTGATACAATGCAAGCAATGACAGTTTCCTGACAGATAATAAGATTTGCTGAAAGTATTATCCTACGCCTGAGGTTGAGTATGAGGTCAAAACAAATTTCCAGTTTTGAACAGCTACTTTCCGAAATCTCAATAGAGTTTAGGGTCCTTGTGATGCCTATTAAATTTTTGTCAAGTTGCCCTGGCCCACAATTACTACCACGTACTTTTGATTATTTTTCAATATATCCTATCATAAAATGTATGATGATTATTCATTGTTATTAGCAGTAAATAAATTTAAGAGACAAATTAATATCTGAATAATTATTGGAAAAATACAAATCATTTACTTTTCCTCAACAGATGAATTAAAATGAAACTCACGTTTGTGATACCCCTCCTGCTGTATCTCGTTGCCATGCATTCTCATATTCAGGTGACAGCAGCTGTTTCCTTACATCTTTCACAAGGTTTGTGTCAGTGGCACCAGGGCAGACAGCAAGTACGCGTACACCAGTTATCTTCTCATGGTAAGGGTCCTGAAAACACCAGCAAGTCTTCAGTCAACTGTATGGTGTTTAGAACAGTGTTCCAATTTGGAAAGAAAACATCAAAATTCCAGAATGTGAAATAGTGAGATCACAGTTCACATATATTTATGTGCCTCAGACTGATCAAACAGCTGCTGGTAATGTATTTGCTGTATTATAAAAAGGTTTCTCACTGTCACTCCCTTTAAACTGTTGTTTTCAACCTTTTGAAGCCAAAATACCTATTATAATTTTTATAACAATGAAAATAATCAATTTTTGACAATATAATATAAATAGATAGATAAAAAAATCTACTCACCAAGTGGCGACAGGAGAACACTCATATAAAAAAAAAGTTTTACTTATGCAAGCTTTGGGAGCCAGTGGCTTCTCCCTGCGGCAGAATGGTTGAAGGGGAAGAAAGATGGGTGAATTGAAAGGCACTGGAGAGGTTTGGGAAAAGAAGTAGAGTTTGGGAAAGTCACCCAAACCCCAGGTCAGGGGAGACTTCCTGGACAGTTGACTTCCGTATCTGGGGTCAAACAAAGAATATCATCATGCACCATGTGCTCAGCATAGGATTCATGATGTGTACTAGCGACAAATTTACGACAATGGATCAACCCATGTAATTCTGCAGCTAAGACTTTGTAAGATTGGTTTGGACGTTTCTGACAATGGAAAAATCTACACACGACACAATGAAATGCATTCTGTCACAGTAATAGGTTGAGACAAGCTTGCATATTTCATCAAATGATAAGTTGGCTGGTTCTTGCAAAGGCAAACATTGGCACAGCAATTGATAAATGTGCCACAAAAGCCAGAAAAGAAAGAGAGCCCTACACAGGTTGCATTGCTCATGGGAAAAACCTGGAAATGTGGGCATAACCACTTCTTGCAGGAGGCCCTATATCCAGTCGATTCATCATATGCTGGAAAGGGTGATGGTTGCACTGGCGAGAGGGTAACCAGTTGTGACTATACAGATGCCACTTGACAGAGCGGTGGTGATAGCCTGTTGTTTTTCCACAAAAGCTTGCTGCTGGGCAAAGATACACTGGAGTACTTCTTCCATTGAGATATTTGTAGAGTGCTTTAGCAGTGACACTATCATGCAGAAAAAACATAACCCTCGCTCGTCACCAAGTTTGCTAAATAATAATTTACAGAGCAACACAATGAAGTACAGGTTGTGCATAACACTGGACAACAGTAATACATGTTAGAGAATAGGCCGAGCTCATTTGTGATTGCTTACTTAATCTGTTTCTCTGGTGGCTCACCAGAGCACACTGGGGGAGTGGGCGATGTGAACCGTATGGATGTATGATCTCTGAAATCGCAGGCATAATGAGTGAAGGGGTAAATCAATCATGAATGTTGTGATGTGCTGAGCCATAACTATTGTTCAGATCTGCAGCTATTTCATCCATCACCACACAGTGATTTTCCATCACAGGGGCTTCAATTGCTACCGTAGATTCTGTTGCCACAATGTGACATGCTTGACCAGGCACTGAGCTTCTGTCACAGAAGTCACATGTTTTCTGAACTTTCTGCTTCACTCATACACTTGCTGCAGTGATAGACATACATCACCATACTGGACCTCGGTTTGCCAACGGATTCCAATAGGTTTTGTACCTTCACTGCTCACGAAATGTATGACAGAATGCTGTTCTTCCTTGGTGGATGTTGCAAGCAGGGCAGCCACTTTGAACTGGTACTACTATGGTCGTATTTTGCTTGTCTGTAGTATGCTGCAGTCTGTAGGAAATTCCTTACATCACTGGTAATAATATGGCCAACTTGCAGAACAACAGTGTGAAATGTCTATTTTTAATTGCACTTTGAAGGTTTTCATTTGACTCCCCCTCGTACATAGATAAATTTATCTTAATGTTCAACGGCACTATGTCCTAACTTCAGAAATTTGTAAAATTCTATTGTTATACATGTAGATGAATAACTTACATTATAAATGTTCATATTCTCTACTGCTGCATTTACATCTTCTTCTGTCTCACCTGTACAAGCCCACTACAAACAGCTAAATGACTGAAACTTCCTGGCAGATTAAGACTGTGAGCTGCACTGGGAGTCTAACCTGGGACATTTGCCTTCCAAGGTCACATATTAAAATACTTAGTAACAGAATCGCTACAGCATGCTATGCTCTTAGAATTTTGACTGCAATGTGTGATACTACATGTGTCAGATCTGTATATTTTTCTTATATCCACTCTGTTATTACTTATGGAATAATATTTTTGGGAGTCAACAGTAAAAATATTCGAATAGTTTTCAAATTACAGAAAAGAGCAGTTTGTATAGTAACCAAGAGTGGCAGTAGGGTTCACTGCCTTAAACATTTCCAAAAGCTGGAAATCCTAACTGTCCCCTGTGAATACGTTTTTCAAAGTATTATGTAAAAAAAAATTACTGCTCTGTTAAAAATTCTTTAATACACAGCTATGAAGCTAGAAACCAATACAATCTGCATCTAGAGAGGAAAAATAAAGTTAAAACTCAGCAGAGCTTGTTGTACAATGCCGTTAAATTATATAATAAATTACCCCAAAATATAAAAGATATTGACACAATTGGGCAGTTCAAAACAAAACTAAAAAAATTTTATTAAATAAAAGTTATTATGCAGTAACAGACTATCTGAATTAAAACATGGAGTGTAATTAAAGTAGTCTGCATTGTAATACATGAGGAAATAATTATAATATGAAATCCAGAATTGTATAGTACTATAAGAAAATTATGTAAGGGTATAAAACTAATGTAAGATACTTTAAAAATGTGTGTAAATATTAATTTTATGTGTATAAATTGTAGGCATATTGTATTGTATATGATTTTTCTGACGAAACACACACAATGTAAATTGTTACATGGGTTAATAAATATAGAAATCAATCAATTAATCAATCATGCTCACTGACTGAGTTAGCTAAGCATAAATCATGATCTGCCCTCAGAGCTTTACTTCCACCAGTACATCTTTTACTTTCCAAATTTCATAAAAATTATCCTGCGTACCTAGCAAGACTAGCATTCTTAAAAGAAAGGGTAATATGAAGATATGGCTTAGCCTGATATTAGAAAAGAAAATAATTAAGAACATGTGCATTGCAAAACATCAGGTGTCTTGTCAACCACTGTTAAAAGATTTAAAAATGCTATCTATTCCTTCGAACAATGGAAAATCCAGGACGGAATGTAACAATACGAGAGAAGGAAAGTTGCTACTCACCATATAGTGGAGATGCATAGCCACGATAGGCACAATAAAAAGATTCACACAATCATAGCTTTCGGCCATTAACGCCTTTGTCAGCAGTACACACACACACACACACACACACACACACACACAGTCTCAGAGAGCTGTATAGTTTCAGCTTTCCGAGACTGCAGGTGTGTGTGCAAGTTGCGCTTGCGTGAGTGTATGTATGTATGTATGTATGTATGTATGTACACTCCTGGAAACTGAAATAAGAACACCGTGAATTCATTGTCCCAGGAAGGGGAAACTTTATTGACACATTCCTGGGGTCAGATACATCACATGATCACACTGACAGAACCACAGGCACATAGACACAGGCAACAGAGCATGCACAATGTCGGCACTAGTACAGTGTATATCCACCTTTCGCAGCAATGCAGGCTGCTATTCTCCCATGGAGACGATCGTAGAGATGCTGGATGTAGTCCTGTGGAACGGCTTGCCATGCCAATTCCACCTGGCACCTCAGTTGGACCAGCGTTCGTGCTGGACGTGCAGACCGCGTGAGACGACGCTTCATCCAGTCCCAAACATGCTCAATGGGGGACAGATCCGGAGATCTTGCTGGCCAGGGTAGTTGACTTACACCTTCTAGAGCACGTTGGGTGGCACGGGATACATGCGGACGTGCATTGTCCTGTTGGAACAGCAAGTTCCCTTGCCGGTCTAGGAATGGTAGAACGATGGGTTCGATGACGGTTTGGATGTACCGTGCACTATTCAGTGTCCCCTCGACGATCACCAGTGGTGTACGGCCAGTGTAGGAGATCGCTCCCCACACCATGATGCCGGGTGTTGGCCCTGTGTGCCTCGGTCGTATGCAGTCCTGATTGTGGCGCTCACCTGCACGGCGCCAAACACGCATACGACCATCATTGGCACCAAGGCAGAAGCGACTCTCATCGCTGAAGACGACATGTCTCCATTCGTCTCTCCATTCACGCCTGTCGCGACACCACTGGAGGCGGGCTGCACGATGTTGGGGCGTGAGCGGAAGACGGCCTAACAGTGTGCGGGAGCTTAGCCCAGCTTCATGGAGACGGTTGCGAATGGTCCTCGCCGATACCCCAGGAGCAACAGTGTCCCTAATTTGCTGGGAAGTGGCGGTGCAGTCCCCTACGGCACTGCGTAGGATCCTACGGTCTTGGCGTGCATCCGTGTGTCGCTGCGGTCCGGTCCCAGGTCGACGGGCACGTGCACCTTCCGCCGACCACTGGCGACAACATCGATGTACTGTGGAGACCTCACGCTCCACGTGTTGAGCAATTCGGCGGTACGTCCACCCCGCCTCCCGCATGCCCACTATACGCCCCCGCTCAAAGTCCGTCAACTGCACATACGGTTCACGTCCACGCTGTCGCGGCATGCTACCAGTGTTGAAGACTGCGATGGAGCTCCGTATGCCACGGCAAACTGGCTGACACTGACGGCGGCGGTGCACAAATGCTGCGCAGCTAGCGCCATTCGACGGCCAACACCGCGGTTCCTGGTGTGTCCGCTGTGCCGTGCGTGTGATCATTGCTTGTACAGCCCTCTCGCAGTGTCCGGAGCAAGTATGGTGGGTCTGACACACCAGTGTCAATGTGTTCTTTTTTCCATTTCCAGGAGTGTATGTGTGTGTGTGTGTGTCTACTGTTGACAAAGGCCTTAATAGCCGAAAGCTATGATTGTGTGAATCTTTTTATTGTGCCTATCGCGGCTCAGCATCTCCACTATATGGTGAGTAGCAACTTTCCTTCTCTCATATTGTTCCATACTATCTATTCCTTCCCTTTACGTATATGAAGTGTTTTTATTACTATATAAAAATCAGCATACAGTAAACTCTCTCCACTTCAACCACAACTACAGCACTCACCACAAAGAGAATTTTAAACTCCCAACAAACCACTTTACCTCTATTCCCAAACACCACCATATATTAATTTTAAAATTTACAATAAAATAAAAGGCAGTAACATATTTAACCTGCAGCTTGGTTCACAGAAGAGATTGCTTTTTACCCTTGTGGCGGAAAAGTGTTGCTATTCTATTGAAGAATTCATTGAGGACAGTTTCAATGTTTTTACAAGGTAATTATACATTTTAATTTTGTAAACTGGAAACTGCAGAATGCATTTATGTAGCAGTATCTCTGAAATGTATATAAAATCGTGTGTTGGGACCCACACTCTTCCTGTTGTATATTAATGACCTGGCAGGTAATAATAGTAACAGCACACTTTTTGCAGATGATGCAGTTATCTATAATGAAGTACTGTCTGAAAGAAGCTGCATAAATATTCAGTCAGATCTTTATAGGTTTCAAAGCAGTGCAGGGATTGGCAACTTGCTTTAAATGTTCAGAAATGTAAAATTGTGGACTTCACAAAACGGAAAACATAGTATACTCTGAATATAGTACCAATGAGCCACTTTTGCAATCAGCCAATTCATACAAATACCTGGATGTAACACAATGTAGGGATATGAAATGGAATGATCACACAGACTCAGTCGTAGGTAAAGCAGGTGGTAGACTTCAGTTTCTTGTTGGAATGCTGGGGAAGTGCAATCAGTCCACAAAGGAGACTGCTTACAAATCACTCGTGCAGCTGGTTCTAGAATATTGCTCAAATGTGTGAGGCCTGTACCAAATAGGACTAAATGGGGATACTGAAAGTACACAGAGAAGGGCAGACCAAACAGTCACAAGTCTGTTTAATCTGTGGGAGAGAGTCACAGAGATAACTGGCAGACTTTTGAAGACTGACGTAAACTATCCTGAGAAGGTCTACTAACAAAGTTTCAAGAACCATCTTTAAATGGTGACTATGAATATACTGCAACCCCCTACGTATCACTCATATAGGGATTGTGAGAATAAGGTTAGAATCATTACTGCACACAGCGACATTCAAACAACCATTCTTCCTGTGCTTCATATGTGAATGGAAAAGAAAGAAACCTTAATGACTGGTACTCTGGGGCGTACCCTCTGCCATGCACCTCATGGTGGTTTGCAGAGTACACATGTAGATGTAAACTATCTTAGTTGTCTTAAAAAGAATTTATTATTTTAAATTTTGACATGTATTCTGTGCCTCAAATCAAATGATTTGAAAATTGTATGTTGTGAGACAAGTAAATCACATTTCACATTTCCACAACCTATGGAACTGGAAGATAGGAAATGAGATACTGGTGAAAGTAAAGCTTTGAGGGGGAGGGTCATGAGTCATTCTTGAATACCTCAGTCAATGCGTAATTGATCACAAAAGGCAAAGGTCACAGGTTTCAGTCACATAGTGTCAATGTGTCAGAAGTTTCAAATCAGCACACACTCTGCTGCAGCACAGTAATTCATGCTGGGAACTAAATGACTGCCAATGACAATGTCTTTCAAAAGAAAGCCATGAACATACACATTTACCTTTTTTTAAAAAATTAAGAAAAGTTGAAATTCAAAGATGCAAACATCTTTACTGATAACACTTAGCATATTACAAAATACAATGGGAAAAAAAAATTAATAAAACTAACAAGCCACCTCAAGGATCATATGATTCCCATATGTCCAACAGTTTACAATAATGGTGTCAAGAAGATGAAAGTTATGTATTGAACCATAACAAGATATATCCTCACAGTGGAACCACATAACTGCAGACATCAGACAAATTTTTTCCTTGTTAAATTTTAAGTGTTTCTACAATGAAAGAGTTATACAGGGACAAGTGTGTGAACAATAAGACTGTATCAGTACAAATGGACACTTATTGCTGAACATTTGTAACTGAGCTTCAGGACACAAAAAATTATGCTATGCAGATAACTGTAGGAAATGGCAGGAAAGGAATTAATATCAGAGGTGAGGGGAACTGAAATAAAAAGCATATAGCAGAAGGTAGCAAAACAAGATGAAAACACTAATGACAAATAGGAAGCTGTTCCAGTGTTAATATTTTATATGTAGAATATAATCACTGCCCAAGAGTGCAATTAGTTAATTTTACTGCAGAAGAAACATAAATTATTGACCTATCTCAAAAGAGTGATTCATGGTATCTGCAAGGCCATAAACAGATAATGCAAAGGTAAGGAAATAAAACATTAAAAATTGTTATAAAACCATAATATGAAACACCAATAGTTCAAAAAAAAAGCTTTTTTATTTTATTTATGCATCAAGATGTGTTTCATCTTTTTGACAAGATGTCTTCAGGGGCATCATGGATGTTAAGGAAGTTACAGATTTAAAATAGTAAGGTACTTAAAGATCAGCATCTTATTCATTATTTGTAAACCAAGCAACTTATCGTCGTGTGGAAAACCAGTTGAAAGCTTCTAGCTTCCAGTTTTCTATGTCAGAAGTGTGATTTATTTTTGTAAGTGTTGTCTACTTTCCCAGTTTTTGCTGGTGTGTGTGTGTGTGTGTGTGTGTGTGTGTGTGTGTGTGCGTATTTGTCTACTGTATGACAAGTTAATGTAAACAGTGAGATGCTAGTCATATTCACTTGGGTACTCAGTAGTAGCTTCTGTGCTGCCTTTGTTTTGTATAAGTGATAATTTTCTTGAACAGTCTGCTTGACTGAATATTTGGTTGCCATGTTCTTTCCCATTTTGAATCTTACCTTTTTGTGTATTATTTTTATGTCTGCATGCAAGTGGTCAATTTTTGTTGGTGGTTAAGCAGTTAAAGGATATCATCACATATCTGGCCCAGTATAGTATACTATAGCTATCTGTGGTGATACTTTAAAAAAACTTTACAACATACTATACTGGATCAGATACATACACTAAAAAAGCGACAAAAGCACATGTATACACACACACACCCTCGCGCGCACCCGCGCGCCCACGCGCCCACACACACACCCTCGCGCGCACCCGCGCGCCCACACACACACGCACGCGCGCGCGCGCCCACACACACACGCACGCGCGCGCGCGCCCACACACACACGCACGCGCGCGCGCGCCCACACACACACGCACGCGCGCGCGCGCCCACACACACACGCACGCGCGCGCGCGCCCACACACACACGCACGCGCGCGCGCGCCCACACACACACGCACGCGCGCGCGCGCCCACACACACACGCACGCGCGCGCGCGCCCACACACACACGCACGCGCGCGCGCGCCCACACACACACGCACGCGCGCGCGCGCCCACACACACACGCACGCGCGCGCGCGCCCACACACACACGCACGCGCGCGCGCGCCCACACACACACGCACGCGCGCGCGCGCCCACACACACACGCACGCGCGCGCGCGCCCACACACACGCACGCGCGCGCGCGCCCACGCACACGCACGCGCGCACACGCACACGCACGCGCGCGCGCGCACGCGCACACGCACACGCGCGCACACACACACACACACACACACACACACTGAGTCAAACAAGATAAGCAAAAACCAGGAAAATAAGACTACTACACTTAACAAAAGCAAATGACACTCTAGACACAGAAAACTGGAAACTTTCAACTGGTTCTCCATATGAGGGAAAGCTGTTTGGTTTACAAATAATGAAGAGATACTGATTTGTTACTACCTTTCTATTTTATTATATAAATATATAAAACTATGAACTATTTTAAATCTGTAACTTATATGTGTCAATGAAACAGTATATATTATTTGCCGATGCCCACTGAAAATGCCGTGTTTAAAAGACAAAATGCTTTAGTGTGCATAAGAAAAATACAAACTTAATGTTCAGCCCTTAAAACGCATTTTTCTTGTAAATTATTGCAATTTATATACAGCTGCTGCAAAAATGGTCACCACAAGAAACACAAAAATTTATTTTTGTGATATAAATAGTACACGAAGTTACTTTGCAGAACTTAAAATTTGGCAAAAGTTAATTAAAAATGAACAGTTATTGAGATTTGAGGAAGTCTTCTCGTGCCATCAGTTGAGTCATTGTTGTGTCGTCACTACATTTCAGTACGTTTCCTACTCATCATCTTAATGCAAAGAGTCAAGTTTATGTCCAGTTTGTTCCTTTATAGCTGTTAAACCACAGACTCCTCATGTGATGCTTCAACAGGTGGGCCAAGCACATTGTGTACAGAAGAGGTGTGGCCAGTGGTGCAAAGACCCCCAGCAAAGGTGTAGGGGAGTCCGGATGTAGAATCCTTGAGTTGCTAGTCTATCCCATCCACTCCACCTGCCATGCCATCTCTTCCAGAGGCACATTATTGGCGCACTTGCTCGACCCTCAACAGAAGAGTCTGTGATCCATTGGCTATAAAGGAATAAACCAGACATGAATTCAATACTTCATCTTAAGATGCCGAGTAGGAAACCTTTCGTAACATTGTAACAACATGATGCCTTAACTCGTGTGATAATCTCAGATGAAAGAAATTCATCAACAATCCATGCTTTGAAGTACAGTTACTAAGATATTATTTTACAAAAAAAAAAAGTAAGAGCTAATAATAACTGCAAGAAAATGACATGCCTGCTACAGATTTCTTCAGTGTAGTTCCTCTTATAAAAGACAGTATGAAAGCAACTAGTGTTAACTGGTGATATTATTTTTTATTGTTCCCATGGGGGATCTTTTAGTGAGGATGAGGCAAAAAAGAGAGTAACAGAGAGAAAGATATCTACCAGACTCACATCACAATTTCAGTACTGGGATCTCCAATTTGCTAAAATAATGACTTATCAAAATGTTCTCATTTCAGTAAGTTTAAATTACCAGAATCCCCAACATATTGTGACACTTGTGAAAGTGAAGAAGTTCCTAGAGTAAAGGAAGAAAAAATACTTACCCCAAATGAACGTGTGAAACCAACTATTGCATGTTTAGTGGCAGTGTAAATGGGAATGCTTACATATGGCTTTACAACAACATTTGAGCCAGTATTAACAACAGTTCCTCCATTGCCACCACGGTCTTTTCCCATAAAACGCAGAGCCAGTAAGGTACCACGAATGACTCCATTCTGCAAGAAGAATAAACCACTCATTTCATAGACAACGATAAAAAAATTTAATACTAAAAATTGTTATCAAGTGGGGGTGGGGATGCAGATAGTGGTAGCAGTAGCCATAGTAGAAATCGCACAAAATAACTTGGCCCAAGCACTGAAACACATTCCTGTTCTCAGTTCTGGGGGAGTGTACCCTTTTGTTCTGAAGGGGAGCCACCTCTGCTTATGATCCCATACTGAGTTGTATGCTTTGTCTCTTGAAAACAAACACACTTTACCCACTTTAATGTGGCTGTTGGCCAACATGCTACACTGCGGGAATGGCAGTGTCGGTTGCTCTGCAATCTCTCACACATCATGTTATGAAAATTATTTGACAAAAAAGTTGATTTTGGCCTTATTCTTATTCATCATCTTCATGGTGATTTGTCCATCATTTCGTTAATGATGATAGTTACTGTGATATTTCGAAATTAAGTAACCCATCACACTAAATTAGAATAGATTGCCATGAAAAATAGGAGCCTCTATGAGTTTACATTGCTGCACATTAAATGTAGCTGGAATACTGAATTTTTCTTTAAACTTGGTAAAAGATCTATATCTTTCTTCAGTTTCAAGCAAAAGGACTGAGCATAATACACTAACTTCCACTCCCGTGCGCAAATGTTACTGGGAGAGAAATATTCATATGATCCCTTTATCTCATACATGGTTCAAGATACTGAAATAAGTTTTTGGTAAATGACAGCACACAAAGAGGAGAGTATTCTGCCATACCGTTAGAATGTTTCTTATCTATGACAATATATAAGGAGCTAGGGTTTTCTCAATGAGATAATGTGATTTTTTAAAGATCATTGATAGCTGGTGAAATGAAAATTAGCACAAGTTAGCAATGACATGCTTGTGATTAGCCTTCAGCTGCTCAATTGTCCCTCCCCAACAGTGTGATGGCCACTCGCAGTGGAGTCCTTCTATTACTGTTGTCCTCTCCCCTACCAGGCTGTCTGTGCAGGTACAGGCCAAGTTATTTTATGCACACTCTAGTGACCCTTTACAAAGAAGCAAACCCAAGTGGACATAAAACAAGAATTCTCTCTGGTATAAATACTAGGTACACATGTGCAAATGGCATTTGATGGTGTTCAACTAGTTTTCAGTTTTTCAGCAAACTATCAAAGGAAGCTCATTCTCTCTCCACTTCAGCATAAGCAGAACAGAAAGCTTGCCTCTGATATCTTGTTTACTGTTTTTGGTATTGACATGAGTTCCGTGAATGATAACGTGGTACAAAGATAATGTTATGTTGCTAATAGAAGAATGTAGATGTTATTTGTGCTTCTATGAGCCAATAGATCCATCGCACAAATGCCAAAGGAAAATAAATATGATTGGTGGAAAATTTACAAACCATTCAAATGTCCTATTGGGGACATGAAGAAAATAAATTCAATCTTTGCTTGCACTAGGTGGGACTAGAGTGAGTGAGTGCGAGGTTCATAGATCACTTCAAAGTAAACAAATTTGAATATGTATCTGTTCATCTACATCTACATCTACATTTATACTCCGCAAGCCACCCAACGGTGTGTGACGGAGGGCACTTTACGTGCCACTGTCATTACCTCCCTTTCCTGTTCCAGTCGCGTATGGTTCGCGGGAAGAACGACTGTCTGAAAGCCTCCGTGCGCGCTCTAATCTCTCTAATTTTACATTCGTGATCTCCTCGGGAGGTATAAGTAGGGGGAAGCAATATATTCGATACCTCATCCAGAAACGCACCCTCTCGAAGCCTGGCGAGCAAGCTACACCGCGATGCAGAGCGCCTCTGTTGCAGATTCTGCCACTTGAGTTTATTAAACATCTCCGTAACGCTATCATGGTTACCAAATAACCCTGTGACGAAACGCGCCGCTCTTCTTTGGATCTTCTCTATTTCCTCCGTCAAACCGATCTGGTACGGATCCCACACTGATGAGCAATACTCAAGTATAGGTCGAACGAGTGTTTTGTAAGCCACCTCCTTTGTTGATGGACTACACTTTCTAAGCACTCTCCCAATGAATCTCAACCTGGTACCCGCCTTACCAACAATTAATTTTATATGGTCATTCCACTTCAAATCGTTCCGCACGCATACTCCCAGATATTTTACAGAAGTAACTGCTACCAGTGTTTGTTCCGCTATCATAAAATCATACAATAAAGGATCCTTCTTTCTATGTATTCGCAATACATTACATTTGTCTATGTTAAGGGTCAGTTGCCACTCCCTGCACCAAGTGCCTATCCGCTGCAGATCTTCCTGCATTTCGCTACAATTTTCTAATGCTGCAACTTCTCTGTATACTACAGCATCATCCGCGAAAAGCCGCATGGAACTTCCGACACTATCTACTAGGTCATTTATATATATTGTGAAAAGGGTCCCATAACACTCCCCTGTGGCACGCCAGAGGTTACTTTAATGTCTGTAGACGTCTCTCCATTGATAACAACATGCTGTGTTCTGTTTGCTAAAAACTCTTCAATCCAGCCACACAGCTGGTCTGATATTCCGTAAGCTCTTACTTTGTTTATCAGGCGACAGTGCGGAACTGTATCGAATGCCTTCCGGAAGTCAAGAAAAACAGCATCTACCTGGGAACCTGTATCTAATATGTTCTGGGTCTCATGAACAAATAAAGCGAGTTGGGTCTCACACGATCGCTGTTTCCGGAATCCATGTTGATTCCTACATAGTAGATTCTGGGTTTCCAAAAACGACATGATACTCGAACAAGAATGGGTGTCTCTAAGAGGAAAAAGATATTCGAGACGCTCAGCCTAACCCCACTCACGGAGAGCAGGTAATTCTCTTGTAAGTAACAACACATTGCAGACATGGAGCTCATAGTGCCTACGTCTTGCCACCTGTCAAGAGCATAATCAACTATGAAAGACGCCTAGTGTCGCCGAGAAGCTTCAGCGAAAATCCCTTCGCCAACAAAAGCCGTTCCCCGAGACGCGATCCAACCTCCACCAAACGTTTGATGCAAAGATTTTGAAACGCACAGTATATTTTTGCAGGTACATTAAGTGACGTATATAGATATTGCATGCAAAACGTATAATAAAGAAGTAAAAAATTAAAACACGAATTACAGACAATGGCTGCGAGTGGGCGTTGATGTAAATCAATGGGGGAAGTTGAAACTTTGTGCCAGACTAGGTTTCGAATCCATGTCTCCTCCTTACTACGCAGATATGCAGACCACTGCGCCGTCTGGACACCATGGTCATCACATCTGTACGGGCTATCCTGTCCCGTCAGATCCAAATTCTCAACTTATCCGCACACTACTAATGTAGTGCCCCTTGTCCATCATCGTCATTAGTCGCTGCATTTCGCCGATTCCCGTAAGACTTCGAGCCTGGGGTACATCTCCACTGAAGAGATCTTTGGCCGTCCTCGCCTAATATATATGTGATGACTGGGCATGTCAGAAAGAGAGTGAAGGCGTCATACCTGCTGCTGAAGTTTTGCTGCATCAACAGCGAAAATGTAGTAAACGATAAACTTTTTTTCATTTCATCACTTTGGGGGGTGTCAGCGAAAATAAGTTTCGTAAAAGTTTGAAATTTTCTTTAAACTTCTTTGGACGTCGCTAAGTGCTCTCATTCTCAATTATGGATGAATATAATGTGGGTAATTTCCGCGCCATGAATTTTGGCTGCCACCAGATATACCCACAGTTTCGTGCAAGTATTGCTGAGTTAGACCTTTAACGTAATATTATATGTAATATATCTATATCTATATGTTATGCTGATTAAAATCAAAACTATGAAAGACTTGGTAATTATTGTTGCTTAAATTCATGCTATCTGTAATTACACAGTTTATGTATCACTGTTATATTAGAGATTTTTCATGATAAACAAAAATGGGTTACCCAGGATCATGCTGCATGACCTCTATAATAGAGTTTATTAAGTAGCTTATGTGGCAGGTCACATCCATACTTCAAGTTTCATTTATCATATTTTATTGTTGTTATCTTCCTTATACATACTGCAATAAAGCATTGAAGCGCTTTGCGTATGTCACTGCAGATATCAGAAACTGCAACTGTTGGCATTCAAAGCAATCAATAACCTAAATGTTTCCAGTCGCTAATAACCATAGTGTAAATGCTAGTCATTCTTTAGGTTATGTTGTTAATCACTAGTTAGTGTTCTCCATTTAAATTTTCTCCTCAGCTGCAAATAGAAGCCAGAAAAAAGTGTCAACCAACATATGTGCAATGTTTTGGCTAATGCTAAGCAAAGCTGCAACTGCAATTCAGTGTTAACTGCACTATCACCATGCATTTCACATTTACATACCAATTGATACACCTAATTTATTCCACAAATTCAGTGCAGTAAGGTTATCATTGTAAATAAGTGTTGTAAAATGATTTTTCTATTTGATGATGCATGGCTACATTAGTGTAGGAATTAACATATGCACTTCAGTACACTGAACATTTGTGTGTTTTGTGACACGCTATCTATTACCTTTTAAATAAAAATATATTCAGCTTATTCCATATCAATGAGGACCACTTCACTTGGATCTGTGGAAGGTATATTAGCGTGTTTAGTCTTCTTTGTAAATATTTATTGTGTATTTTTGTTTTTCTGATATGGTCTACAAGCTGGAGGAACTTCTCACTGTGTATCTACTGGAATGAAAACTACATCTAATGCATCTAATCTAATCTTTCCAATCCCAAGTGGTACATTTCTGGCATTGTTTGCAAATGTGCATTCACTTGTGTTTGCTTTGGTGTAAAGGGGGGATTAATATGAAACAAAAAATAACACTTCTTAAATTTATAGAAGAAAATCTCTCAATTCCAGAGAAACACATAGGGGAGAGAGAGAGAGAGAGAGAGAGAGAGAGAGAGAGAGAGAAACGCCATGAGAAAAAGGCTGGGGATGTAAGACAATCAGGAACAATCCTATGGGGCATTTGAGCTCTGGGAAATACATTACTAGTGAGAGGGTACTGTATCTCACAGGAACAGCAAACATGCATATGCAGAAATTGTAGAAATGGAGAAAGATATGGAAACTAGACAGATAAGATCAACTTCCCACCTTGAAGACAATTGTATCTAACTAATATAATTCACAGCCATCATTTGCTACAATCCTGTTCCAGCATTTGGTGGACACACAACACAATGGAAAGCAATAACTGTTAGGAATGAGGATGCCATTTATTTAAAAAATAAGCTATTTCTTAAAACATTTCCTTTTAAAATGCTTCAAGTTATTTTTTAATTCCTTCAAAAAAAAAAAAAGGAATTGTCAAGAATTGTAAAATACGGGTATGTCTCAACAATGACCTCTTCATGCGAGCCATTTCCTCATGTTTCGCCCGCATCTCGTGGTCGTGCGGTAGCGTTCTCGCTTCCCACACCCGGGTTCCCGGGTTCGATTCCCGGCGGGGTCAGGGATTTTCTCTGCCTCGTGATGGCTGGGTGTTGTGTGCTGTCCTTAGGTTAGTTAGGTTTAAGTAGTTCTAAGTTCTAGGGGACTTATGACCACAGCAGTTGAGTCCCATAGTGCATAGAGCCATTTGAGCCTCATGTTTGGCAACAAGGAGATATGGTAGACAGACATGTCAACTGAATACCTAAGATGTAGCAGTTATTCACTACGCATTTCGCAGTTTTGGAGTGAAGCCTTTGCATGAATGTGATGGTGCATTATCGTGGGGGCAACAGACTACTAAATGGGACATGACTCTCCAAATTTATTGCCAAAGTAGCGGAATATCTCATTGTAGTATTGTTCAGTGACAATTTTTCCTTTTTCTAATAAGTCTTTGAGAGCGACACCCTTAGCATTCCTAAAACATCACTGCCATGATTTTCCTACCCATGGGATTGTCTTTACCTTTTTTTGCTGCAGATTCACTGGAAGTAACCCACTGTTTTAATTGTTACTCGATTTATAGGGAATGACAATGAATCCAGAATTCATTGCCAGTGACAACCTGATGCAAAAAGTCCTTCAAATTTTGTTTATACTGATCAAAACATGAGTTGAAGTTGAAAGCCATGCCCTCCTGTTGACCACTGGACCATCAAATTTTTCATTTCCTACATTAGCAGTTGCCATTTCTAACAATACATCTATGGACTCTACTACGAGGGTTGCCCAGAAAGTAATGCAACACATTTTTTCTGTTCAATAATTCCTTGTTGAACGTAATGATAATTACACACAAGAGAGAATGTTGTTTTATCTATACACCCTATTTTTCCACGTATCTCCACTCTGTTCTACGGCCTTCCTCCAGCACGAAACGAGGGTGTGCATGCCCTGTTGGTACCAATCCTTGCCCAAACAAGTGGAAGCCCAAGAGGGCTGGGTCAGGGCTGTAGGGTGGATGGGGTAACACTGCCCAGCCCTGTTTTCCGAAGTGTTCAGCAGTTCTCAGATTTGTGGGGCCGAGCGTTATCACGTTGTACCAAAACATATCCTGGGTTGCTGTGGCGCTGAAATTTCCGGAAGTGGGTCTTGAGTATTGTTAACGTGTTGACACACTCGTCTGAATTAATGGAACTGCCTCTTGGCATCACTTCAATGAGAATCACACTTTCACAGTCCCTGAACATGATGATCATGACCTTACTGGCAGAAGCAGTTTTTTTTAATTTTTTTCTTCTGTGGGAAGTGGGAATGGCACCTTTCCAAGACTGTCGTTTTGTTTTGGGCTCAAAATCGTGAACCCACGTTGCATCACTTATCACAGTCCAGGACAAGAAGGCCTTCACCTCAGCTTCAAAATGTTGCAACAAATCAAGGCAAATGTTTTTTCTGTTTTGTAGTAACCAAAACCAACTGCGGGAATGCCTTGGGCTGCAGATCGGAGCCGCCAGGTGGGGAAGCCGCTGGCGGTGGAGCACGCACCACTGGGTAAAGACAAGGACGAGTCGGACGACAGACCAACGACAACTGACAACAACCGACCATGACCGATTAGGACCGACACAATAAGGAAGAGATAAACAATGGAGGCTTGTGGAAACCACAACACCAAACTACAACAGTAAATCCACTTGGAACCAGAGCCAGGCAAATGTCAACAACGAGCAACGACCAGAACGCAGTACCACCGAGATAGAAACGAAATCCAGAGCAAGTACCAGACTGACTGTACTTGGGCAGAGTGGGTCCCTAAATATGAAACCAGAGGGAGCAACTATTGGCCGCTGTCCGCACATAGCGTAGCGGTGGCGCCCTCGCTGCGCGAGAGCCGCTGCGCGGAATAGCCTCCACGGAGGTTGAGCCCTCTATGGGCTGACCATGTCCATTTGTTCTAGCGCGTGTTCGATTTCCGTGGCGGAACGTACTAGATGTTTGATTTGTAATCCACCGTTAGACACCGCGTGACCCATCTTGCATGCATTTTTGAATATCCAAGAGTGCAGATAATTGCAGTCACACTTCCTTTGCTGACTGACAGATGCAGCACCTACTGCCGAGTCATAATGTGTGTGTCCTCGCAAATGACAACATCAGCTCGCTGCAACATGTCAGGTGTGACAGCAATGGATGGTCTCCCCGACCGCTGCAAATCATGGAGCTCCACCGAACCACCTTCTGACCTCATCCTCCATGCCCAGTGACTAACTGTACTTCTGTTGGCAGCCAATTCTCCACAGACTTAGTGCAAGCATTTCTGAATATTTCCCACAGTTTCTTTCTCTGCAGTGAGAAATTCCATGATGGCACATTGCTTGTAATGTACACCACCAATAGACGCCATTTTCAAACTGCCCTGCAGGTCTTCAATAAATTTATCAATAACCACTTCTGTTATGTCTTCGGCAGTGCCCACGAAAAACAAAAAAGATGTTCAACCATTTTTATATTTGTTTAACCAGTATCTATCTGTTATTACTCATGGTGAAATGTCACTATAAACAGCAGTAATATCATTTTTATCTAATCTCACATTTTTCCATCCAGATCTAGATTTAGACACAGAAAAAGGTTAATGGCTACCACGCCTGTAAATTTTTGTTTTTGTTTTAATGTTGTCTAACATACATGGTGGCTGTGGTGTAACATGATGATTCTGTAAAGTAACATGTTCCACTTTTAACCAATCAAGCCGGCAAAGATGTTCATGGAAACCTGAAGCATTGTTTACATATTTAAATGTGGTACATCCCACTGTGTGTGCTTCAGTTTGCTGTATGTGCAGATTGGGTGGAAGAGACATCAGCTCAGAACATTGACAAGGCATGGAGGCCTGCTTATGCTTCAGCACTGTGGCATGACAAATCCTTGGAAATCACAGAGCAGAGGCATAGGTGACAATGTCAACAACAGAACAATTGAAGAAGATATAAAAGCTGTCATTCTCTACAGTCAAACCTGTACAGGAATACTTGTTGCAGTCTATGTTGAGCTACCAGTTATGAGAGGTCTGCTTCACCCTCAACTGTAACTGTAGTAGTGCAATGGAAACGTAATGCTTATAATACGGAAGAGTTACTGCAAAAGTGACAATGTCAGTTTAGTAGTTCTCTTTCAGCACCTGCTCACTGCAAAAGGTGAAGAAGTCTCACATCATGGTCTAGTAGCACTACATAGCAGGTCCACTATTGCGAATAACTTCAAGAGCAGTGGCTACAAGATATTCTTAAGGTAAAAGTTGGCTCTCATATCAACCAGGTGACAGATTGTGCATGGAGTGTAGCACTTTGTACCAAAGCCACATCCGTCACACTCCATGGCACCTGACAGTAACATCAACCAATGACACCTGTCTTACTGAACAACCCCGGACACAATGCAATGGGTTACTCTTTTTACTGGGTCCGAAAGTAGTGATTACTAACAGTTTTCATTTAAACTGTATGGCAGAATGAGCTATTATGTCACTCTTCTCTTCAGAATTGTCTTCTGGAGAATGTATCATCTTATATTACATAGTGGCGATTTCAGATTGATTCCTATGAGTTGTCTGCAAGTCAACAAATACAGTATCATAATGATTTGTTTTCTATTTTTTTAAATAGCTCCACAACAGTACTATTTAAGACAGCACTAGAAAATCTTAACAAAATGCAGAAAAAATTGTAGAAGATCAACATTGGATGCAGAGGACAGCAATTGGTCGTTAACATAAGTGTAAAATAATGGACATAAATAGGTAAAAAGACCCATTATTGCCCTATTCCATTGTTACTGTGTAATCACTGGAAACATTCACACCAATCAAATATCTGGGAGCTTGTGTGCAGAGTGATTTAAATGGAATGGCTACATGAAGCTTATCGTACGGAAGGCTGATGTCCACAGGAGAAATCATCCAAAAAGGGAGTAACTTACAAAAACCTTTTTGATCGATATATGAGAGTTGCTACTCAGTCTGGGTCCCTCGCCAAGTAAGACTGACAGAGGAAATAGTGAAGATTCAAAGAAGGGCCTGGCATTTCATCACAGATTTGTGCAAGTGCAAAAACATCAGAGAGGTGCTAACCCCAATCCAGTGGCAGATGCTATAAGAGGGGCATTACACAGCAGGTTTGTGATGTGGTACATCCATTCCTGAATACTTTTTGTTCAAGAAGTGCCAGATAGATATACAGCATCCATTTTGGAGGCTTGCTTTCAGAGGCTGCTCCATTTGGTGAATGGATACAATGTATGAAATTTTACCAGAATGTAGGTCATCTACAATTTACCAAGGTGTATGGCTGCCGGTGTTGAAAATAAATGGTAGCATTCTTTCATCATTTTCACCATCAACTGCTTTAATGTCTTTAGGTAGGAGGGGGAGAGCATAAAGGCAGCATGTGTTATTTACACACACAGCCATCCCTCCTTTGGCTGTTTCACCACTAAGGTCCTCTTTATGGTGGAGAGTGTATCCCCTTAGTTCAAGGGCATCAGAGTTTAAAATATGCGCCCTAGAAATATAAATAGTATGTTTCCTGTGTTGGAAGTTGAATTACTTCACAAGTGCCTCCTTAATTAATTCTGTTTTGGTACAGTCACTAGTGTAAGTGTTTTAAATCTCTGCATGTAACAACCCTTTTGCTGAAATTTATGGAGTCATGCAGCACTTTCATAAATGGTACTCATGAAAGACATATCACATTTTGCAGCTGTGTACCTTGATATGATAAGGAAGCACTTCCTATGTATTTCACCAACTAAAGTTCCTGCCATATCACACAAGGCATTCTGGATATATAACAGTGATAGTTTATCAATTATAACATGCTGTCACTCACATTTGTGACTAAAAAATATCTTTTGGGAGCTGGTCTGTGCCCATAATTTCATCTCATATCTGAGGTGTGTTTTCAAGGTGGCTTAATTCAGGACTTTTCTTGTTGGGCTGGGTATTACTACTATCCAATAACACACCCAAACCACTGGTAATTTTTTTCCTTTTGATGATATAGGATTCATCAATGTTCCCTAAGCAACTAGTGATATATAAACACACAGGGAAAAAAACTGGTCATCTGCAGGAGGCATCACGCTAATATTGTGTAGCTACACTTCTATCCTTGATAATGGACTTGATTCAGGTACGATGAGTTCACAATTTTTTCAGGTATATCATAAGCAACCAAAGCCACTTGATGAGCAGATATTTTAGAAGTAAAAAATGTGGGGATGCTGACTGCTGCATTTTGCACACTGTTCCGAACAGTCCAGAGCAATTTCTACGGGATTAAGATTGGGCAGTTTAGCAGGTCAGTGAAAGAGCTACAGTGTGTCTCACTGTTGAACAAACCAAGTAGTATGTATATGTGCAGCTCTGTAAACACAGCATATTCATCATGAAAAACACAACACTTGGTCACTGAGAATGATGAAACAAAAATCTTGGTTCCTATCAATAATACATGAATAAGTAGGCACAAGTCATAGCACGAAAAACACCCCAAAAACATCACAGAACAACATCCAATATGAGCTATGTTCTTAAGACACTGTGTATTAAATACCTCATGGGGTCACTGATGCATTTGATGCCTCCCATCATTTAAAAAGAGGGAAAATCACAACTTCTTGTGATATAATACTATGTTTCCAGTCAGCTATCATCTTGTTTCTGTGTTGTTTGGTCAATTGAAGATGTGCAGGTTTAAATGCCACTGTGAGCAATGTGAACAAGGTACCTGAATCCAGAGGCCATTGTATGCAGCTGACTTTGTAATGTTTGCTTGGAATCTGGTTGAGATGAACCTGCATTCAGTATCATCATCAATCCCTGCTGAATTTGAAATTGATTTTCATTGAAAATGTGAGAGACAATGCTCTAATCTCTGTTGGTAGGATTTTTTAACCACTGTTCTTACACCATGTCACAATGCTGCAAGTGATATTGGCACACTTTGAAGTTGAGAGTACTATCTGATTATACATATATTTCATCAATCCCAACTGTTAAGGCTCAATCTTCATCCCCTGTGACTCACACAGCTCTACTGGAACATGCACAGAGCTTAAGATTACAGAGGACTGGCTGCACTCATCAGCATCCAGCTCAGAGCACTGGGATTTCCAAACTCATACCTATGCAACACTGACTGAGGTTTCAGAGAAGCTCGCCATTTGGCATAAACATGAAAGCACAAGGGACTTGCTGAATGCTTATGGGTGTGGCGAAGAATGTCCTCCAGCTCTTTCTTTTATCTGCTTTTGCTTTTATATCTTCACTCATTGCCATCACTTACAGAATCCTAGACAGACAAACAAGACTTCAAATAAAATCACAAGAGACTTATAAACAACTACCTTTGTGAATGAACTACACTTTTTTAAGGTTCTCCATATGTATCTCATTCTGAGATCTTCCACACAAACTAAAATGGTGATTCTGTCTTACATTACTTCAGATACATATCCTCACGTACCAAAATTTTGTGATCAATTTCAATGACTCCAACACAATGATTTAGTCCTACAAAATAAAATATTGTTCACATATGATGGGTCAGGCACCCATCTTTACACCAAGCAATGTTCACCTGTAGGTCCTCCTGTGTTTTGCAACCATTTTTAACATTGCAAATACACACATCAAAAAATGTTTTGCATCATCTCAGTTCCGAGAGCTCCTGAACCTGTACAGAAAACTGGAATAGAGATCAACATAAACACCATTTCCACACTTTTTATATCTCATGAAAACCACACATTGCATGTTGTACGAACGTACAACGAGACCTTCAGAGGTGGTGGTCCTGATTGCTGTACACACCGGTACCTCTAATACCCAGTAGCATGTCCTCTTGCATTGATGCATGCCTGTATTCATCATGGCATACTATCCCCAAGTTCATCAAGGCACTGTTGGTGTGACGCCAGGGTCACTTTCATTTCTGTTTGAAAGTTAATGGGTACATTTCCGTAACCAAATGAAATACTAATTCTGCACAACACTAGTTATTCTTCAGATTGTTCATATTAGAACTGGGCCTGCTTGGAATATGAGCATAGTGATGTTCTGCCTACTACTACTAGGTTTTCCTTTGGCGACCTTTGATACCATTCGGCCACATGATTGATTTCAGCTCCACCTACGAATGATTTCCTCCACCACAAGAAGTGGTGTCAATGCTGATTGTTTTCATTACGGTTCTGAAAAATTCAAAAGCTCAGTAACCCATATGAACCAAATATCATTTATTTTGATTTCAGTGTGTTCAACAAAGTATTAATAAACAACTTTTGTGATACAAGTTTGACACTTCAAAATTGCAGACAAAAGAGGTTATAATTCAATTTGATAGCATGGTTACCATGGATATGTTTTTAAATCGACTAACAGCTGCAATCCCTGCCACCTACTTTGTTTTTGTAGTCAGCACTGAATATGCAGACAAGTAACATTCAAAGCACACAATGCGGTGAACTTTTTCACTACCCATCAGCCCTCAGTTGTACTATATAGCATAGCAATTAGCCTCACTGTCAGAACCTTCAGAGTTTTCTCTTTCAGACATTCATACTCTGTTGACAACATATGTCACTAACATGCATGTGGCTGCAGCCTGATTAGAATTTTTGTTACATTGTAAATCAGACTCGAAGCCATGCTTTAAGTACTGAGAAGGAAGTGCAAATTTGTGTGTACCTGTGGACTATCATGCACAGAGAAATTAGTCAGGAATTTTCTCAACTGCCTCACCACTGATGAAGATGTATTCACAAAGACCTTTCAGCAGTCAGATCATTGTTAGCAGAGATATTGTGAATAGTTCATGCTTTTGAAGTTCTCAAGCTGCCCAGCAAGCATTTTCCACTGATTCTGAAGTGTGTGCAATGACCCCAGTGATGACCAACGAAATCTAACAGTACTTTTCTTCTGCTCCTAATATGACAATCATCTCTCAACCAATGGTGCCCCATGAACCTCTTACTGCTCCTCCTCGCATGGTTCAAAGATATCAGGCAGGATATACTTGTTACTGCCTAGTTGTCCTGACTATAGCTGTGCATTCAGGTCAGGACTGCTCTCTTTATAACACTGAGTGCTGACACACAGCAGAAGTATGTCAGAGTTTGACAGGTGCCTAGCCATGTGTTTTTATGATCGAGATCAACAAAACTGCAGGTTGTGGTCATGCACTGGCTCCAAAAAAAGCACTGTTTATACAAAGAAATCAGAACTGTCCCTGTTACATTATTGTATATACAAATATGTATATCTCTATGATGAATCAATCTATGAACTTTATAATTGGTTTTCAATGTGCATTTCATATTGTGGGCTTGCAGGCATCATGAAATTCAGTTGTCAAGTCAAACAAAGCTCTCTGAAGTTTAACTAAGTAATCAGAACAGTACCTTTCCTGTGGTTTCAAATCTGTCTGTAGAAAATATTTTTGGACTTAATGTCTATTCAGCTTTTCTATCCAACATACTGTTAATGCCAACCGGCCTTCATGGGCATGTCAAGAAACTGACACTTTATGTTCACAATTTGTGCCATTATTTGAGCCTTGTCTAGGGACAGTCCTAAATTTTCAGGCACACATTGCTTTAAAATCTTCTGCAGTAGTGCATTTTTTTTTTTAAGATCACCGTATTACGTTGTCCTTTTGCGACAAAGTGAAATTGGAATTAGCCTGGAACAGCAGCAATTTCCCTTCAGTCAATGGGCCTCTCTTTCAACGGTCATACTTAAGCCTGGTGACAACCTACATCAGTGTGGCGACTAAAATTACTATCAATGAAATGGATTCCTATATCTTACCTGAAACTCATTAACTTTTCCAAATTAGCTGGTGGTCAGTTCTTTTAGAAAACTAATCCAATGGACGACTTTTTCCAGCTTCTGTAACCAAGGACTCAGGTCATGAGTGAACCTGCTACTTTCCAAAGGTTTTCAGAACAGTCGATAGCATATACACAGATGGGGACAAAAGATCACAACACCAAGAAGGAGTTGTGTGACAAACTAAACCTTGTAGGCATTTTCCTACATCTGAAAGATGACATCTATTCCAATGTTGTGCCAGTCGCATAAGAGCAACGCTAATAGCACCAGTATGAGGATGCGAATCAGGTTTGCTTTAAATACACACTGTAACGGTCTTGAGTGTTAATTACCTTTGAGATTGGACATGTTGAGCTGATGTTTGCCAAGAATGCCTTTAAGATGACACAAACACCATTATCAACATCCTACCAAGATTGAACAAGGTCATGAAATAGGGTTGCAAGAAGTTGGATGTTCTTACTGGGATACTGCAGAATGAGTCAGCAGGAATGTAGCCACCATACATGATTGCTGGCAGTGGTGGCCACGAGAAGATACAGTCACAACAAGTTCAGGCTCCAGACAGCCACAAGACACTACGGAAAGGGAAGACCATCACATTTGGCATATGGCTTTGGTGTATCATACTGCATCTACAGCAGCAACGTGAGCATCATTTGACACAACAGTTACACAAGAAACTGTTAAAAATTGGTTACGTCAAGGACAACTATGAGATAGAAGCCCTGAAGCATGCATTCCACTGACTACAAAGCACCGCCATTTGTGACTTCAGTGGTGTCAAGTGAGGAGACAGGAGGGCAGTGTAGAGGTCTGTTGTATTTCCTGATGAAAGCTGGTTCTGCTTCAGTGCCAGGAGGCCAGTTGAAGACCTGCAACCAACCTGTCTGTGTGCTAGCATGCACATTCACATGACACCAGGAGCACTCTTGTGGTTGTCACCACACACCCTGGAAATTTGAACATCAATCTGGTAATTTGACCTCTTGAGCCGCCATTCATGAACAACATTGCAGGGAGTGTTTTCCCACATGATAACGCTTGCCCAAATACCATTGTTGTAACCCAAAATGCTCCACAGAGTGTAGACATGTTGGCTTTGCCTGCTTGATCACCAGATCTGTCTCCAATGGAGCACATATGGGACACCCAAGGACAACAACTCCAACATCATCCACAAACAACATTAACCGTCTCTGTATCGATCGACAAAGTGCAAGAGGCATGGAACTCCATCTCACAAACTGACATCTATCACCCGTATAACACAATGCATGCATGTTTGCCTGCCTGTATTCAACTGTCTGGTGGTTACACAGGTTATTAACGTATCAGCAATTTCACAGTTGCAATGGCTTATCTCATGTTTACGTTAACCTGTGATCTTGCAATGTTAATCACTTAAATATGTTTTCTAGACAAATGTATTCCCGAAATTTCATTACTCTACATTATTTTTTGGTGTTGCGAGTTTTTTTCCATCAGCGTATTCCTGAGTAAATACACTATTTTCACAACATCCCAGTTATGGGATGTACAAATTAAGAAAATCTCTGCATTTTGTGTCATGTTTTAGTGGCTCTATTTAAAAACTGTCTTAAGTAAAATTTTTCTAAATGTTCATTTTTTCAACCTTCCATCAATTACCAAGGATATGTGATCAGTAAAGAAGAGTTACAATCCACACAGGAATATGTTGAGGCAAATACAAGTATATCCATTCCCAAATCTGTCAAGATCTCTGCAAGATTACCTGTTATGCCTGATATATTCCTTGGGGAGCTCTTATTGCCAATTGTTAAAATCGGCTGCATTGTGTGTTCCTTTTCAATGGACCATAGCTCGCCTGTAATCACTGAGAACTGTGAAAACTTGTGTTAGCAATGTATCAGCCTTGGTTGCCATTGGCTATGGAAATGGATGCCTCCCCTCACAGTACTGGTGCTGTCCTTTCTCATAAGTTACTAGAAGTTTCAAAAAGCCTACACCTTAGAGCAGCCTCAAGAACCTTATCTGCAAATAGAGAATAAAGTGCTAGCTATCATTTTTGGAATGAGTAAATTTGGCAGTTTCCTTTATGAAAATAGTTTTCACTTAGTTACCATCAACAAGCCTTTGATATCTTTGTTTGCACCCTAGGCTAAGCTGCCAGAATGAATAGCTTCTTCTTCTTCTTCTTCTTCTTCTTCTTCTTCTTAGCATTCCAAAATAAACTTTTAACTCCAAGGTACATGCCACATTTACAAACTATCAGACGCACCTTAATTTTTAAGAATTTTTTAAAAAAATAACATTTTTACCATTTTTATTACTAGAGTGTACAGCCAGACTAAAAAAAATTCTTAGTTTATAAAACTGAACTGACCGTTAAAATCCCTGAAAATCATCTGAACTTTCTTCTTTTTCTTCTTCTTCTTCTCATCCTCCTCCTCCTCCTTCCTCTTTGTCGTCATTGTTGTTCTCTTCTTCACCACCATTGATAATGTTACTTCCGCTGCACTTTTTGAAAGATTTAACAATAATTTTGGCCCTCACTCTGGACCATGACTGCTGTATCCACTGACACACTTGTTTGATTGTAAGTCGTTCTAAACCTCCCTTTGGTGTGAATTCATGTTGGGTTTCATCTATCATCCATTTGTTCCATTCCTCTGTCATGAACAGTTTACTTATCAAGACATGAAGACGTTTCAATTGTGAAGTCCTCACAGAAGAACAGCAAGCTCTGTATTTCCCTGTCTCAATTTCTCTTTCACAGAATTTTTCAAATGACAACTAAACTGACCTAGCACAAGAAGAAAACTCCTCTTCAATATAGTACCTTTCCTTCTCTCCCACACTCTCCTTAATTACATACCAGCTTCTTCCATCCAACCATTATCATGTATGTGAACTCCGCCCGGTAATATTTCAGAAGGTTTTGGCATTGTTTTGTGCCTGAAAATGATTATTGGATTAAGTTTAGAACCATCAGCACAGCATGAAAGGACAGCATTGTATTGCTTTTTTTCCATGTCCATTTGTTTTTATGGTTACAGTTTTAGCACCTTTCATGACAACAGTTTGTTATTCAGCACATCAAATGTCAGAAACGTTTAGTCTATATTCATTATTTGGCTTAGTTCCACACTGGTTTTCTTTTGGTGTTGGATAATACAGTGATGAGAAGATAACATTCTTTCTTCATACTCTTGTGGCATTTCCTAGACCAGTAGCACCAATCAACTCCATCCTTAAAGTCCGCTAAGTTCTGGTGTGGCGCTAGCTTACAAGCATGTATTTAAATCATTTTTGTATTAATTCCAATACCATTTTGATGGCATCCTTTAATCCATTTTAATACATCATCTAGTTTTGGCCACTTTCCATTTAGTCCTCTGTTTGTATATTTAGTCTTTCTCATTTTTTCCATTTCTTCTTTGCTAGCCCACCAATCGCAAATGGCATTTCCTGTTGGTGGAGGGCCAAAATGCCACTCAGCTCCTCTGTTTCCATGTTATTCTGCATATGCTATTACTTTCAGTTTATAGCCTCCATTGTATGAATAACTTTTTTTTCCATTATGAAACTAGCTACTAACAAAAATATTGCACTGTTACTGGTAACACAAATCACATTCAGATCAAGTTCAATGACACTGTAGACTGCAATGACGCATCATAGGCTGGACAGCGTTCTGGGTTTGTGATGGCAAGGGTGGGAGGGAGGCAATGTTAGCAGGCATGTGAATCCCTACAACTCATGTTCATCGCATCTGTGCACTGCTGCGGCCAGCTGACTCCAAAGTTTCCAGATAGAGATGGGTTTCCCATGGCATCAAATATATGAACTGAACAAACTGCGCAAACTAAAATTCACCTATACTTGCTAAGGGTGCGTGGAGATGACACAGTAGGCATGAGTAATTGCAAGGTGGTGGATACTGCAAGTCAATAGTGGTGAAAAGAATGTGCACAAGAAGCCATACCTTTTCGACCCTGTTCAGCTTTCAGTTCTCATAATGATCTGTGTATTTCTACCCTTCAATTGTATGCACAAAAATGTTGGCTGTAACTACCTGGGCCAGACACTGTGCAACCTTGGTTATTTCAAAGTGTGTGTGAGATGGGTCCCACAATTACTTCAACAAGATGGGGAAAAAAAATCATCACATGGATATTTTTCAGGGCTTGTTGGACCAATAAGAGGCTAAGGTGACAATTTTCTGATCATCATCACTGCCAATAAGATGTAGTATCACCACTACAAGCTGGAATCCAAAGACAGTCCACAGAGGAATTATCTGCAAATTCTCCAACAAAGAAGTTGAAGACAAAGCCAATTTCTAGGCAAAGTGATGTGCACAGTCTTCTAGTATATGAAGGGTGTGGTTCTTATTTATGTCTGTAAGTCTAACACAACTGTCAATTAATACCACACTGACTAGGCTGAAAGCTGTAATTTCCAGAGACAAGCAAACACATAAATCCCACTGGCAACAATAATGTCAGGCTGCACAACAGAGCTGGTACTGTTTCCTATAAGCAGAGCATGAAGGCTCTTGACAAAAGTGCATAATGAATTGTGGGAGCTCTGTGGAAAAATGATAGTATGTTTCTGAAATCTTACTGTACTTAATGTGCTGCTGTGCTTTCTTTATCTTTCTAGTTTGCATTAAAATAAATTGGTGGCATTAGTTTCAAAATGATCCACATAGGATACTGGAAGACAGGATTTGTAGAGAGGAGGATGGGGCTGCAGACAGTGAATTTAAGGTCATAGGGCAGAGGAGGTGGTACAGAAATAAAAGATTTGTTACAAGGACAACTTCTGTCTATGTAACTCAGAGAAGCTGGTGTTGGAAAGGGGGCAAGGATCCAAGGGCACGGATGTCTAGCAGCCACTGAAATCTAGCACGTTGTGATCAGCATTTATTCTGCCACTGGGTGACTATGACTAACTATGAACTTGCTTGTATATCTTCTCTTTAGATGATGATGATGATGATGATGATGATGATGATGATGATGATGATAAGGAGTTATGCATATGGTCTTGGCAACCTACATCCTTACACACAACTACTTCACTTTTGATGGGGAAAGTTATACAAAAATAATCCATCCACAGGCATCCCCATGCCAACCTCTTTGTGGACTATTTAGAAGAAACCATTCTACCCATCCAAAATCTCTGATCAGTTGTCTGGTCCAAATTCATTAGCAATATAGCAAAGGACTTGGAAGAGCAGTTGAATGGAATGGACAGTGTCTTGAAAGGAGGATATAAGATGAACATCAACAAAAGCAAAACAAGGATAATGGAATGTAGTCTAATTAAGTCGGGTGATGCTGAGGGAATTAGATTAGGAAATGAGGCACTTAAAGTAGTAAAGGAGTTTTGCTATTTGGGGAGCAAAATAACTGATGATGGTCGAAGTAGAGAGGATATAAAATGTAGGCTGGCAATGGCAAGGAAAGCGTTTCTGAAGAAGAGAAATTTGTTAACATCCAGTATTGATTTAAGTGTCAGGAAGTCATTTCTGAAAGTATTTGTATGGAGTGTAGCCATGTATGGAAGTGAAACATGGACGATAAATAGTTTGGACAAGAAGAGAATAGAAGCTTTCGAAATGTGGTGCTACAGAAGAATGCTGAAGATTAGATGGGTAGATCACATAACTAATGAGGAAGTATTGAATAGGATTGGGGAGAAGAGAAGTTTGTGGCGCAACTTGACCAGAAGAAGGGATCGGTTGGTAGGACATGTTCTGAGGCATCAAGGGATCACCAATTTAGTATTGGAGGGCAGCGTAGAGGGTAAAAATCGTAGAGGGAGACCAAGAGATGAATACACTAAGCAGATTCAGAAGGATGTAGGTTGCAGTAGGTACTGGGAGATGAAAAAGCTTGCACAGGATAGAGTAGCATGGAGAGCTGCATCAAACCAGTCTCAGGACTGAAGACCACAACAACAACAACAACATCTTCACAATCTGGACCTTGGGCCAAAACAGTGTCCCAGTACCTCCACAGCCTCAACACCATCTCTTCCATCTAATTCATCTGGGCCTTCTCAACATGCATTCCTGGATAGTCACCATCTCTTCAGTGGCTTCAAACAAACCTCTGTTCACAGCAAGCTAACTGGCCACCAACAGTACCCACATTGTGACACCTATCATCCCCATCACCCAATACGTCTGCAACCTGTGGTCTAGTAGTCAGCGTTGCTACCTCTAGATTGCAGGATGCCAGGTTTGGTTCTTGGCCAGGGTGCAGATTTTCTTTGCTTGGAGATTGGGTGTTCGTCTTGTCCTAATTATTTCTTCTCATTATCATTGACACACATTTAGCTGAAGTGGCATAAAATAGAAATATTTGCATCAGGAATGGCTCTGAGCACTATGGGACTCAACATCTTAGGTCATAAGTCCCCTAGAACTTAGAACTACTTAAACCTAACTAACCTAAGGACATCACACACACCCATGCCCGAGGCAGGATTCGAACCTGCGACCGTAGCAGTCCCGCGGTTCCGGACTGCAGTGCCAGAACCGCACGGCCACTGCGGCCGGCTTGCATCAGGAGGCCGAACAACTACATACAATGTCTTCTGGCCTACAATGCCATATGATCATTTCATTTATTACTGAGTATTATCCTGTTGTAGAACAATACAATCGTATCATTCACCAGCCTAATTTTACTCATCCTATACTCATACATTCGTCTCTGTCATCATCCTCTTCCCCTTTTCTATCTTACCCTGCCTACAGCCAGAAGGAGGTGACCTATGGCACATTTTTATACTGAGTACCTGCTCCCTGTCCCTCATGGCTATTAGTCATTCTTCCCTAGCCTTCCCTCCTAAACACCATCTCCTTTCTCCCTTTATGCACTCCATCTGACAATCACTCACCACAGTCAAGCTGCAGTGCCAGCACAATGTAGTGACCAGAAACATTGTAGCAGAGCTATGTATGTTTATTGACAAAAGATTCGTTCAAAAGCTAGTAACAGTCTGTCTTGTTTAAGTGTGGGCTGACAACTCAGCACCTCACTTATGTGGTAAGTTATTATCTGTATTTCTTTCATCATTTATATTCCACCAAGGAATTTTCATTAGCGCATTTGTATTCAGACCTTATATAACAAGTAACAGCTGATTAATTTGATTAACGTAAGATACTGAGCACACATCAACATTTTTCATTGTTAAATTGGTTGTTTGCTTGCATATTTGGAACTAAAAATTTGCACATTTTTCAAGTCCATATGTAACTTGATTAACGTAAGATACTGAGCACACATCAACATTTTTCATTGTTAAATTGGTTGTTTGCTTGCATATTTGGAACTAAAAATTTGCACATTTTTCAAGTCCATATGTATATCATGCATATTAATGTCATCTAGGTTACAGTGACATATGAACTGTTACCATGCACATCTCAATGCACTGAGTATCAGCATCATGGCAAGGATGATGCAACTACTACTTTCCCACTTAACTGCTCATGTGAGATATTGTGTACTGAAACCCATGCAAGAAAAGAACATGCTGTAATGCTGCATCTACACCATGCGATCAAAAGTATCCAGACACCCCAAAAACATACTTTTTCATATTAGGTGAATTGTGCTGCCACCTACTGCCAGGTACTCCATATCAGTGACCTCAGTAGTCATTAGACATCATGAGATAGCAGAATAAGGTGCTCCGCAGAACTCACAGACTTCAAACGTGGTCAGGTGATTGGATACCACTTGTGCTATACGTCTGTACGCGAGATTTCCACACTCCTAAACATCCCTAGGTCCACTATTTCCAATGTGACAGTGAAGTGGAAATGTGAAGGGACACGTACAGCACAAAAGCGCGCAGGCCGATCTTGTCTGTTGACTGACAGAGACCACAGACAGTTGAAGAGAGTCATACTATGTAATAGGCAGACATCTATCCAGACCATCACACAGAAATTCCAAACTGCATCAGGAGCCACTGCAAGAACTATGACAGTTAGGTGGGAGGTGAGAAAACTTGGTTTTCATGATCGAGCAGCTGCTCATAAGCCACACATCACGCCGGTAAATGTTGAACGATGCCTCACTTGGTATAAGAAGTGTAACCGTTGGACAAGTGAACAGTGGAAAAACATTGTACGGAGTGATGAATCACAGTACACAATGTGGCAATCCGATAGCAGGGTGTGAGTACGGGGAATGCCTGGTGAATGTCATCTGCAGCATGTGTAGTGCCAATAGTAAAATTCGGAGGTGGTGGTGTTATGGTGTGGTTGTGTTTTTTTATGGAGGGGACTTGCAACCCTTGTTGTTTTGCATTGCACTATCACAGCAAAGCCTACACTGATGTTTTAAGCATCTTCGTGCTTCCCTTTGTTGAAGAGCAATTCGGGGGTGGCGACTGCATCTTTCAACATGATCGAGCACCTGTTCATAATGCACGGCCTATGGTGGAGTGGTTACATGTCAATAACATCTCTGTAATGGGCTGGCCTGTGCAGAGTTCTGACCTGAATCTTATAGAACACCTTTGGGATGTTTTGGAATGCCAACTTCGTGCCAGACCTCACTGACCGACATCAATATCTCTCCTCAGTGCAGCACTCCATCAAGAATGGGCTACCATTCCCCAGGAAACCTTCCAGCACCTGATTGAACATATGCCTGCGAGAGTGGAAGCTGTCATCAAGGCTAAGGGTGGCCCAACACCATATTGAATTCCAGCATTACCGATGGAGGGCGCCATGAACTTGTAAGTCATTTTCAGCCAGCTGTCCGGATTCTTTTGATCACATAGTGTATCTAAGACTTAAAAAATACGTTTGATGGGATTCTCTGAAGTCCACATTTACAAGGAAAGACTGAATACAGAATATTTTACTTTAAATCAAGAGATTATTTTCCTTTGTTGAATTTTATGCAAAAAAAAAAAAAAAAAAAAAAAAAAAAAAAACGGATGTAATTGGAAAAAAAAACCAAATGTAATTGACAAAAAACACACACAGAAAATTATTTGCTATATATTTTCCAAGCTACAGTTTTCCAGATTTGTCATTGTCTTCCCCCCACACATTATAAAATTTGTGCTGTTATTCGACAGCTTACAAATATGAAAGCTCTTATTTACAGATATAAAGACTTTCCCTGGAAACACTATTAGTACACACTTCTGTGAACATTTACCATGCAGAAATCACTAATGTTACAGGCACTATGAAACATACTACGGAAATTGTAAAAGCATAGACAAGAAACAAAAGTTATTGACATTAAACAGTTAGGTACATCCAAAATACAATAACAGTTTCTGAAGGTGCTATCTTTTTGTAACTCTTAAAAATAAATAATTACTGATATTATATTTTACCAAGTTGACATCTACTTCCAGCTCCCAAAATCTGTCATTCATTATTCCAGCATTGTTTACAACAATGTCAAGGCAGCCAAATTCAGAAATTGTTGTCTGAAAAGATTCTGTAATGAAACATAGTGAAGTCACTGATTACTATCAGATTTGAAACAAAGTATTGTAGCTTTAAAATGTGCATTCCAATTGTGGTAGGTTGTGTGTGTATTTCAGCAGTTAACTCCATGGTTGATGAAAGCTACGAGTGTTGTTTGAAAATGTAACCTACTCACAACAAGAACACTCAACTCCTCCTTTTCAAACACAAATTTCTGTTGCTTTTATTTTCCACATTCCATTTATACGAAGATTCAAACATTTTGACATTACATAGATATCATGCATTATGTACAACAACCAAAAGGAAAGACAACAATGGTTCACTAAGATTATTCCGTCATTGTGGGCAAAAGACAGACTAACATTAGTTCTAAGAGAGATCTGCTAAATGGTGTGAATCATGTATGGAGCATTCATTGAGTCTCCTAATGACTCAGTAGATTTTCAAATACATGTGACACCCTAAACTGTCATACTGTTGACATTTTAGTGGCTGCCATATTTCTCATTGACCCTTGGTATTAGAACTGGGTTCTTTAATCTGTATCATGCAGGGAACTATTTTTTTCTATATGAGCAATCATCTACAAGAGATGCATGTTACACTGACTTCAGAATGATTTGAGAAGAGCTGAAGGATTTGAATAACACTCTTTCCAAATACAAAACATGTTAGAACAATTGCTTCAACTTATTCAACAGTGATGACCATACTGGAATTTTGTCAGTTTCCTTTGATAGCACTGTGCTGAACCAAAAAGGGATAGTTCTAAACTTAATAAGATGTATCTAGTTAGTGTAACTATATAACATAATAAGAAAAACTTTGTTTAGAGTGAATCTAGGGTAGACAACCACTGAGACTCAGTGGGATGGCTCAATGGAGGTACAAGTAAAATATCACTACCTAGCAGCAAGTAATGTTACAGGGATAGGTGTCACCAGAAATTTATTCGGAGGAGGAGGCAGCCTTTAAAATCGCCATATTTGGTAAAAATGAGTTGATCCGTTCGAGACATGTCATGCCACAAGAACTACATTTCAAAGGTGTGCAAAGAATGTATTATATTCCAGAGAATTGATGGTTACCTACGGTGTAGGAAAATTCTGTAATGAATAAATAGTCTGTACTCAAAATAGAGAGGGCAAATGCCACCTCTTGACCTATCAACCCACTTACAGATGCTTATGGTTACAGGGTGCATTGGAGTTGCATATAGGATGCAAATACAAGAAAAAAATACTGTGTCACATTTTAAAACAAAACATACAGTTATAAGCACATCAAATTCAAGTTGACAGAGCTATAACAAAGTGACAGAATATGTCACATTTTAACAGAAACAATAAATAATGAACTGGATGTTACAAGTCTGTTGGCATTTGGCAATGAAGTAGCTTTCTCCACATGAAGAAATGAAAACCAGATAAGGAGAATTGCATGACACTATGTACGATGCTGTGGTATATCGAGAGGTTGTAACAATGGAAAATTTTACTGAAATGCAGGAGGATCCGCAATGAATTGACGCACGGTGCAGGGAATGGCAAATGAATCTCAATGTAGACAAGTGTAATGTGCTGTGAATACATAGAAAGAAAGATACTTTATCATTTAGCTACAATATAGCAGATCAGCAACTGGAACCAGTTAATTCCATAAATTATCTGGGAGTAGGCATTAGGAGTGATTTAAAATGGAATGGTCATATAAAGTTGATTGTCGGTAAAGCAGAGGCCAGACTGAGATTCATTGGAAGAATCCTAAGGAAATGCAATCCGAAAACAAAGGAAGTAGGTTACAGTACACTTGTTCGCCCCCTGCTTGAATATTGCTCACCACTGTGGGATCCGTACCAGATAGGGTTGATAGAAGAGAGAGAGAAGATCCAACAGAGAGCAGCGTGCTTCGTCACAGGATCATTTAGTAATCGCGAAAGTGTTACAGAGATGATAGACAAACTCCAGTGGAAGACTCTGCAGGAGAGACACTCAGTAGCTCAGTATGGGCTTTTGTTGAAGTTTCGAGAACATACCTTCACCGAGGAGTCAAGCAGTATATTGCTCCCTCCTACATATGTCTCGCAAAGAGACCATGAGGATAAAATCAGAGAGATTAGAGCCCACATAGAGGCATACTGACAATCTTTCTTTCCACGAACAATACGAGACTGGAATAGAAGGGAGAACCGATAGAGGTACTCAAAGTACCCTCTGCCACACACCGTCAGGTGGCTTGCGGAGTATGGATGTAGATGTAGATATGTAACTTTTCAGAAGGGGAATGTGAAGTGCTATGTTGTAAATGACCCCTGATTTTTTGACACTAGCAGTGCATTACAATTACTGACAGTTGTGGACTATGTGAACATTACTGTGGACCACCTGCATCCCATACTGCTTAATGTCTTCTCTGATGGTGGTGGCATCTTCCAGCAGGATAATTGTCCATGCACATGGCCAGAATCATGGCACAGTGTTTTGAGGAGCCAAATAATCAAATCACATTGTTCTCCACCGAACATGCCTGATCTGAACCTGATGGGGGGCATCCGGGGTACTGCTGGGCAACAGACACATGAACATAAACCACTGGGCTATAATTTAAGGGAACTGTATGACCCATGAATAAATATATGGTACCACATACTTATAGAAACCTACCAAAGACTTGTCTAATTTATGTCTCACAGGTTCACTGCTGTACTGAATTTCACAGGTGGAGCAATATGCTATTATACAGGTGGTCACACTGTTGATAAGTAAGCCGTAACATAATATGCTGTTGTCAGGTACTCGAGCAACATTACTCATGCAGAAAAGACAACATTAATGAGGTGTACATTTTTGAAAATCGTTTTACTGAGGCATACATTTTTGAAAATCGTTTTACTGTCTGTCAACACACACACACACACACACACACACACACACACACACACACACACACACACACACACACACACACGATTTACTTTGCACTGTTTTCACCATGTGCATCACAAATAATATTTGTTTCAGACAGAGACATTGACACATGCAAAAAAGCTGTTCTTACATATACAAAAGACTGCAGCCGTTTGTGTAACAATATCATGATTCTTCATGAGGATTTTGCATAGTGAAAACTTGTGGATTTACATCATTTCTGCTTGTTATAGCAAAATATATGCTTCAGTGAATCTCCCACACATCAGCAAGCCATGAAGCCCCCATATTACAAAAACCTACGTCCCTAGACATTTTAAAATATGTCACTTTTAAGCCTTTCTACAAGGGTGAGTTCACAGATGTCAATAACTACCAAACAATCTCTCATTTCACTTTTGAGAAGTTAATGTACTCCCATTTTTTCACTCACCTATGTAATAATAAGATACAATGAAATGACAAAAATCCTGGGATACCTCCTAACATTGTGTTGGACCTCCTTTTGCCTGGCATAGTGCAGCAACTTGACATTGCACAGACTCAACACATCATTGGAAGTTTGCTGTAGAAATACTGAGCCATGCTGCCTCTACAGCCATCCATAATTGTGAAAATGTTACTGGTGCATGATTTTGTGCACAAACTGAACTCTCGATTATGTCGCATAAATGTTCGATGGGATTCATACTGTGTGATCTGAATGGCCAAATCATTCACACAAACTGTCTTCAAACCAATCGCAAACAACTTTGGCTGAGTGACAGTTGTTTGGGGACATGCAGTCCACGGATTGCTGCAAATAGTCTCCAAGTAGCTGACCATAACCATCTTCAGTCAATGATTGGTTCTGTTGGATCAGAGGACCCAGTCCATTCCATGTACACACGAGTCCACATCATTATGGAGTCACCACCAGATTACACAGTACCTTGTTGACAACCTGGGTAAATGGCTCCATGGGGTCTGTGCCGCACTCTAACCCTACCACCAGTTCTTGCCAACTGAAATCAGGACTATCAGACCAGGCCACAGTGTTCCAGTCATCTAGAGTCCAACCAATATAGTCACGAGCCCAAGAGAGTCACTGCAGGCAATGTTGTACTATTAGCAGAGTCACTCACATCATTTACCAGCTAACGTAGCCCATTAACAAATTTTGCCGCATTGTCCTAAAGGATACATTCATCATACATCCCACATTGATTCCTGCAATTACCTCACACAGTGTTGCTTGTCCTTAGCATTGAAAAACTCTATGCAAACGTCACTGATCTCCGTCATTAAGGAAGCCATGAGCCACTGTATTGTCCTTGGTGAGAGGTAATGCCCAAAATGTGGTATTCTTGCCACATTCTTGACACTGCGGATCTCGGAATACTGAATTCCCTATCAATTTCCAAAATGGAATGTCCCATGCATCTAGCTACAACTAAAACTCCACATTCAAAGTTTTAATTCATGTGGCCACAGTCATACTAGCAACCTTTTTACATTAATCACCTGAATACAAATGACAGCTTCGGCACAGCACTCCCTTTTATATCATGTACACACCATACTACTGTCATCTGCGTATATGCATATCGCTATCCCATGACTTGTCACTTCAATATATTTAGTCAATAACAGGTTGTATATCAAAATGGCCACTAGGATGTACACTGATCAACCAAAACATCATAACAACCTGCTTAATATCATAATGTCCGACCTTTGAACACAATACAACAATGATTCTAACAGCACTGATTCACCAAGTCCTTGGTAGGAATCGGGAGGTTGGTGGCATCAGATGTTTATGCACAAGACACACAATTCCCATAAATTACCAGCCAGTGGTCCATTGGTGTGGCGCTGGTGCCCAACAGTGGCCTAGATATTTTCCATTGGATTCAGATTAGATGAATTTAGTGGTGAAGACATCAACAAGAGCTCTCTTTCATGCTCCAAGAACCACTTAAGTAGGATTACTGCCTTATGACAACTGTCACCCTGCTGGAAGATGGTACCACTGTTAAGGAAGACATCAAGTGTGAGGGGACACAGGTGGTTGTAGTAATGTCCACGTAGTTCACAGTTGTTAAGGTCCCTTCAATTACCACTACATTTCCCATTGGAGGCCATGCGAATTTTCTTCGCTGCATAATATGACCTCCACTACTGTGTGTCTATGTGGCAATGCATCTGGACACATTCAAGATCACGATCTAACAGGAAGCATAATTAATCTGTCCAGGTGACTTCTTTCAATTAATCTATAGTCCAATCTCTATGATCCAATGCACACTGCAGTCTTAACTGATGATGATGTTGGATCAACATGAGAATTGCTAGAAAAAGAGAGAGTGCTTGAGAGCTAGTGTAAATCCTGTTTTCTATTTTGTGTTTCTGTGCTCCATACACTGATCTGCCATAGGTGAGTAGTTGCCTTTCCCTAACTTTACATATTGCTCCATCCATGAATTTCCATCACTGTTATCGCAAAAGCTACATTTTTAAGATATACAAGCAAAGTACCCATGGTTTAAACTAATCTCATATTAATCCCTTTCCCATCCTTCTTGCTGTCCATCTCCTCTTCTCACTTCTGAGAATTTCTTCTTTTCCCTTTTTGTCTACCACCTCCTCCCCCTATCTGCTTTCATCTCCTCCTACTCCCTTCTCTCTCCAAATTATCAACTCCACCCCAATAGATGGTTGCTGGCTCTTATCCCCACAGTATTTCTTTCCAGATAGTAATCAAACAATGGAAAATCCAGGACAGAATGTAATTGTGCCTATCTGCGACTCAGCATCTCAGATATATGGCAAGTAGCAACTTTCCAGATAGTAAGTATTATGCTTGCTAAGTTAAAACCCACTTCCTTTCGTCTTTCCCTCTCCTTCCCTCTTTCCTGATGAGGCAACAGTTTGTTGCGAAAGCTTGAATTTTGTGGGTATGTATGTGCCTGTTTGTGTTTCTATCGACCTGCCAGCGCTTTCGTATGGTAAGTCTATATATATATATATATATATATATATATATATATATATATATATATATATATATATATATATATATATATATGACTTACCAAACGAAAGCGCTGGCACGTCGATAGACACACAAACATACACACAAAATTCAAGCTTTCGCAACAAACTGTTGCCTCATCAGGAAAGAGGGAAGGAGAGGGAAAGGCGAAAGGATGTGGGTTTTAAGGGAGAGGGTAAGGAGTCATTCCAATCCCGGGAGCGGAAAGACTTACCTTAGGGGGAAAAAAGGACACACACACACACACACACACACACACACACACACACACACACATTTAAAGACAAAATTCCACACTATATATATATATATATATATATATAAAAAAAACCTATCTGTACACATCATTCACCTGTGTCTCCAGCAAATTTTGTCCTACAATTTCCTTTTCATGCAGCTCAATGATTATCGCTTATATCTTCTCAACTATGTGCTGCACAATGATATAATTTTTTAGGTACATTCAGTGGCATATGTGGATACTGTCTACAAAATGTGTTGTGACTGGAGTTAGTAGCAAAGAAGCAATATAGTTGAACTTCATGCATGATTCAGCAGTTTTTCACACATCTCAGTGTTTATGATGTCATGTCCTGAACTATGTATTGTATAATGATATAATTTTGCAGGTACATTCAGTTGTCTATGTGAAGACTGTCTACAAAGTGTATTGTGAGTACAGTTAGTAGCAAACAAGTAACAAATTAAAACACAACTGATGTGGCAGTTTTTCTGCATGAACAGTGAAAATGTTTTCCCTTTCATGATTTTGTGGGGGGGAGGGGGGCACTGTCATCAAGAAAGAAGTTTTTTTTTTTTTAAGCATTTTTGAAATGATTTGCAGAATTTGTTGCAAGTCACTAAGTTCTCTCGTCATCAAATACTTGATGAATAAAGTCTGGGTATTTGCATATCGTGGGCTGCACTTCTTGTCACCTACACCCCTTCGGTGGGTAAATGGTCCTTACCCAACCTTTGATTCTTTCCAAACAGTAAGTGATATGGGTACTGAATTTGGTTGAAACTGATCCAGTGGTATAGGAGTAGATGTGGTACATATGTACATGCATACATTTTTTATAATACATATGGGTATATCACTCTGCACACATTTGGTACACTTCCGATTCAACAACTGAAATGTAGTTAAGTTACAACAAACCTCAGAAGGCTGACACTGCTTCTGCATCTGGAGAAACTGCAATGGGAATACAATAGTACCTAACTATAGGGCAGTTAAGAGTTCATATTTCATATTAACAATACAGCATTTCATTTTGGTCAGGCATTTGAATCAATTACTTTTGCAGATGATACACATATTGCCACTTCATAAAGTGAGGAAACAAATAATGATATTTTGTGAAAGTTATTAACTGGCTTTGCAAATATGAGGCAGCATCAAACTTGGGGGTGGAGTGGACAATACAGTTCATCTGCACAGATTTTATCAACTATATATAATAAATGAAGCATGAAGTTCCAAGTTACTGTCTATAATTGTTGATGAAGACACATTATACATACATCTTGTGAGTCCAAAAAGTTATGAGACTAAAAAATAGAGTAAGATTAAGATATTCTTCATCGTCCACCTCCCCCCCCCCCCAAAGAAGTGGGTGTGCTGGCAGGGCATGCTACTGAGACTAGTGGTGATTAAATTGGTCCTGGAAGAGAGATGGAGGAGGGAAAATTGAGTGACACACACACACACTGGATATGCACCACAGACCAAACCAGTGGCAGTAAAGGAAGGATGGTGTCATCAAATAATGTACATGGCATTCAAAGATAGGTTTTCTAGTATGGAAAGTTGACAGAACACATCTCCTGAACTTCCCTGATATGACACCACTTCTGCAAGAAATACAAAGGAGGAACACATTGCACAAACTATTAGATTATAAAACTGTTCCTAACAAACCAATTTTATTGTTTTGTAATTAGCACTTGCAAATTTTTGTCACAGTTCCAGTAATGAATGAAAGGTCAAATATTACATCTCAGCTGACGCATACTTTTGTTGAAATCCACCCTGAGAATGGAGCATTTTTCAACACTTCATGGGACATTTTCAACACCTAAACAACAACAGTTGTTTTTATTTTTAAGTCAACAAAACATATATTAAATATTGATGTACTAGTCGTATAACATATCTGTGGTTGCAAATGCAAAAAATTACACATAAATATCATTGTTCTTTCCTGCAAACATCACAGATTCAAAAACATTTACATTTAGTCCTTAAATAATCACTACTTAAGTCCATAATTTCACAATCGAACTTGCCCTGTAAAACGGCTTAATCATCATCACATTCAGAAAATTTGTTCAGCGTAACTTTTCTCGCAACCTCCAATTTAATTTTTTGTTTATTTTCCAGATTTGATTTTCTTCGGCCCCAATCATTTTTCTGGCTTACCAATGATTTTCTTCTTTCTTCTGCCAGTTTTGGCTTTTCCAAATGCCTTTGGAAAAGGACTGATATCTTCACCTAGGTCTCATTTACTTGTGCTTGATTGCAGTCCTTTGCTTTTGATGTTGTTGGCCTAAGACTACACAACAAAATTGCTGGAGTTTGTTTGCTTGTGCTAGGTTCATATTCAGTTGTGCTGTTTCCTTCTGGAGGCAAGAAACCTACTAATACATCCATGGTGTATGTTCAGTCTTATACGAAAGTAACTGAATGAGTATCTTATCCCTAATACAAAATATATATCTGTCTGATGTTTCCATTTATTAACAGCTGTTGCTCTTGGGTTTCAGGTTTCCATAAGGGAAGCAGATAACATCCCTGACCCAGTCAAATTTGTTATTTTGTTTGTGCCCTTACTACTATGTATGCTAGAGCCCATTAGTTTTGCATTTTGTAAGCAAGATATATTTGTTTGTCAGTGCATAGTTAATATTTCTAACTTTTAATAATGTAATTGTAACATTTAAATTCCTCATCTTTGAAAACTTGTATACCATGAGTGAAGCTGGTGCTTGATTACTGTCACCCAGTGTAATATTATCTGCATTCTGTATCTCACCCTATCAAATGCACTACACTAGACATCCCAAACAGATCTACAGCAGTTTTAAGAGACATGCCATATTTTCCTGCTTTCATGGCGTTTGCGATTTTTTCCTCATTCACTTCTGATTTAATACAATTCTCTCTATAATTTCATAACATATTACCCAAGTCAACGGGAAAGCAACTTACTTTGGACCTATTACTCCACATAGTTATATATTACTGCCCAAATAAATTATTTTGATGGGCTGCAGGTACACTTCAAGAGTGTTGAAATCTAGGCCCACAGGTTTATTGAAATCTTCCCCAAGTGCAGCCATCAAGATTAATGCAGTGTTGTACTTACTTTACAAAAAGTGTTTGAAGTAGTGTATGGAATTTTAAATACAGCAGCTCCCAATAAATGGGGAGGATGAGTATGATGTGCCTCAGTTACCTTGGTGTACAAAAATTGTGCTATTCAAAAACTGTGTACTTTTCACAGCATCACACCATGTTTACATAACAGTACAGCACAGTCAGCAACTGTTCGAATAAGGAACTGTCAACCAATTACACAGAGGTTGCAGTGGTGAGTAACTGAAATTGTTTAACGGTGTCCGTATTTTAAATGTGGCACCATCCCCTCCCTAACCCCTACTGGTTAGTCTACAGTCTTTAAAACTGTGGCACATGCTCATTTTGTCTACTTCGAAAACGAGAAAAATTTCTGACGCTCTTCGTATTTCACTCACTCGCAAAAAGGACGGATTTTAAATTTGACAGATGAGTAAAAAATGATTATGATAAGGTGGCTTCTACACTACTAGACTGTCATTTTATCACAAGCAGAACCGTAAATATTGAAGTATTTATATGTTAAGCATGCAAAAACGTCGAACGATCGCAGTACTCAAAATGTAGCAAACCTTCGTATTGGGGGTAATCCGTGACATCACACTGACAAAACAGCACTTTGTCTTTGCCATATTTTTCTTCCAACCGTTGAACAAGCTGCTCCCCTGCCTCAGCATTTATATCGCATATAGAAACCTGTAACATTGGTGTTTTGTTAATCTTTGTATCATGGCGTTCCTCCACACTATCATTACAATATAGAATTCTATCTCAAGTATCGAAGTGCTGATACAGCACTATTACGGTCTACGCGACGTCGGTTACGCTACACGCTTAATGTAGAAATTTATTCTTCTTGCAAAAATACATCAACAAAATCGAAGCAGGTCCCAATTTACGCAATTCATTACCTTCACCCCATGTTTCAGCAACTCTTCGCAGTAAGCGCGACCTATTCCTGCAGCTCCTCCTGTTACTAGAGCTACTTTCCCTTTCAAATCCATGTCAATATTCTACCAACTACAGAGACACTAATATATGTACATATTTTGACAGAGTACCGGTGTTTCATCTGACAGTACTCGTCAAAGCCTTTAACTGCCAAGATATTTCACGCTACGATGACGCTAGAAATATAGATTGGACGAGATATTTGACATTACTACTCCTTGACCGTATCCAAAAAATAACAATATCACTCATGTTGCATTAGTTACACTGGATCATTTTTTACAATTGCGTGTATCAAGAACTCTTGCAGTATCATACAAAATTCTACTAATCAATCAGCAAAACAACAAAGGAAAACGAAGAAAACTGTTTTGAAACTGTATGTGATAATTTTATTCCTACGAAAGAAATATAATTTGATTAGTGATCACCTATAATTTTTTCTCACTGCTTCAAATTCGTAAGTGAAAAAAAGAAATAGCAAACGTTGACTTCTTTATGAAGCGCTATCATACATTACGATTTATGCATCCGTTTGCATCGTCATCATAATTTCTTACTCCATAATTAGTCACACTAATGTCAATTACTTCAACAGCGTTTGCCGTACTACGTCTTCCTCATTTCTGGTGAAATGTGCAGATGTCGAGGTGAATGAGAATAATCGATACAATCGCCAAAACATCGACGCCTTGCATTAGGGAACAGTCATATATCCTACAACACACATTAATACAGTTAGTTCGCGTTCGTACAAGCAGAAAGGGTTTAGTCTTGTTTGTGAAGATCGCATCCGATTCGCGCTTGTAGTTCGGCAACGAAACATCGATACACTCCATAATCGATACCTTGAGGCTTGAACTATTCAAGAAGTTCCCGTGAGTGTCTACGAGATGGCATCAACCGCATCAGAAACTGTTGCGATTTACAAAAAATTTAAAGAATTACCCATATTCGTAACAGAAAACCATAATGAGGTATGTGGAAATGTGAAACTAAATATTAAAAATATTGAATTCCATCCCAAATTCACTTGACAAGAAATATTCAAAGACATTATTTTGTAACCACGTGTTGCTCAGCGACATGTAAATAAGATTTCGTAATGATTATTAACCAGGGACTACGGCGTGGACCAGTATGGTGTATGTGCGCTGATGCATTGAAGGATTTATGTTATGGAAAATGATGAATTATGGGGCTACTGAATACAGATATGTAACCTAGCTGACAGCATAATCACGCTGGGATATGTGTAATTGATGTGGGTTATGTGTTGTCAACAGAAAAGTGCACATCTTTATAACAAGGTGGCTGATCATTGAATGTAGGTGATTCAATAAATTTGATACGAAATTTCAGGTGATGATCGGCATAATTTTATTGAAGCAACCTGTTTACATACTGACGTGCAGATTATTTATGTACAAAAAACATCAAACGTGGCGAAATAGGCAAAGTAATTCTTAATAGTTATCCCTGTTTATATTTCACGCAGACACTACATAAATCTATGCAGAGATGTGTATTGAATGTATGTAGAGTGAGGAGGGATTGAAAGAGTCGTTCAAAATGTGAAGACCAAGAGTGATTGGAGCTCTAGTCAATGCAAATGCCTAGAGTGACAACTGTGTGTGTGTGTGTCGAGGCCATGCTATGTACCAACCGCTTAGAAATCGTAAAAAAAGAAGGAAAAAAAAAGGCTGCTGTGGTTGACATGATGTAATTTGGTTTAATTTTTGCATCATGAGTCACCTCCCTTACACCCTCCCGCGCTACCTCGACCCCACTCCTTGAAAGTCTGACTGCAGCTTAATATTAGTGCTGCAAATTAAATTTTCTGGGAGTAATTATACTATTGTGACATGCATTTAAAAGAAATGCAAACTTCGTAAAACGATGCGTGCATATATAGACGAAGTTTCTTAATGGAAACTTGGCCTAATGGTTGGGTGTAAATGTGTTTTTAAGTAAACTGTAAGTAAATAAGTGACTGCCATTGGGTTCAGTCAAATTATTTCCAACATTCAAAAATTAAATAGAAATAGTACATTTGGTATTTTGATCAGTCGTCGGATGTTATTCGGATTAAATACCGAAAGTTTTGACCTCAACATTTGTAATAAACATGGCTCATTAACATAATATTTTGTTTTGTTGATAAGAAAAAACTTCACTAGTTGTCAGGTGGAAAAAAAAGAAGAAATTAGTATGTGTAATCAGAAGTAAACTTGTTGTGAAGAAAAGGAAATTGCACTTTGAAAGGTATAAGAAACAGACAGTGGAGCACTGTGGTTTAATATTTAAGTGATTTCATTTGTTGACTTGTTATTCATACTTTGGTACCAGTAAACCTATAATGATGTGCAAGCAATTTATCTCTTTCATGTATATGATGAGACACTTGTTACACACAACGAGGGTGTCAAACGCAGTGGACATAATCTCATGAGCCACACACAAATTGAATGTAGTCATTATCAGTGATTGTGTAAGCTAAGTATCAGTGCTGTTTGGGATTGATATCCATTAGGCAGTTTACTAAAAGTGATAAACAGAACAGTGCTGTGTAATAATGTGAGGAAGGTAGTCTTAAGAAAATACTATCTCTGTGATTGTGAAAGAAAATTACTCTTTATGTTAGTTGTGCTTATAGTGTGCCTTTCTATGCTTGCACTACCATTGCTTGGAATTTTCCCAATGAATCTGTTACCCTTCTGTCCATGTAACCAATAATCTTGTTTGTTCCCTCTTCTTATTGCTTTGCTAGTACACTGTACGTAGATAGCTATGTAATTGAAGATTCTGAGATAGGTGGTGGTTCACTTCAGCAATTATTTTTTGAGTATGTGTAAGAGTACCATTAATTAGTTTGTTGAATGGTGATTTTAAAATAAAAAAAACAGTAATGTGGTGCTAAAAAGTTTAATGACACGGAAAATGGTTTCTTTTGAGCTTTTATATCTAGAACAGCAATTGCAGGGTATAGACACAAAAAATTATAAATGCTGGTACATGGACCGTTTGTCCACAATAAATTGACTCTTCACATGGTGACGGTCAGCAACAGCAGGAGGCATCCCTTGCCCCCGCATTGGGACTCCTGCGTACAGTAATACTTTGTACTAATGGCTGCAGCAGGATATTCAAGACTTTGAAACAAAGGCCTCTTTGATCCACCAAGAAATGAGACTTCAATAATTAAGGGAAGGCACTTGTTATAATTGTATTTTGTTAATTTTTCTGTAGGCTTGTCCTGCTGTGCTTTTTTTCAGTCACCAGCTTGTGTGTCTTTTACACATAATTCATGTTGGACATTTTCAAGTGAGCTGTTTCTCTTATTTCTGAGATCAGTTTTCTTATAAGTGAATCAAATATTTGAAGTAAAACATGTAAGTAAAAATATGCATTTTTGCACACAGCAAGACAGGTGGGATAATCAGAAAAGAATGTAGTGGATGACAGAAACAAAGAAAGATCTGCTAATTCTATTGGAATTAAGGATGCTGTTCAATTTATATAGTAATATGATGAAGATATATTACAGTTTAACATCTTGGCACAGAGGTTATGTAATATTCCAATATTCATATTTTTATTGAATTCTTTTTTGTTACCACTTTTATCATTGTCTGAAAATTTGCTATTAAATACATTTGCAACTGCTTTCCCAGGTTAAAGTAGTGGCATTTATTTTCTCCTAGAGCACCAATATTTGTTGGTGAAACTATAGTAGGAAATTACAATCATATTGTGTTAGGGACTTCCAAATATGAAAGGAAATCTACATGATGCTGAGAACCTCACTGGTGAACACTCACACACCAGTATTCCCTGAAATGCTGAAAGGCATACACTTCTGAGTATGGCTTATCCCACCAAAATTTACTTACAAAGTTTCAAGAACCAGTTTTAAATGTGAAATCTATAAATTTACTTCCCGCATCCTACTTACCATCCCTAGAGGCAACAAAGACAAGATTAGACTCGTTACAGTGTGCGCAAAGGCATTAAAGCAGTCTTTCTTCCTATGCTCATTATGTGATTAGAATGTGAAGCAGCCTACCACGGTATTTTGTTTTATTTTCTCTGGATAGACCCCACAGACTCAGTAATCCCCATTGCCCCATTGTTGAGTACCTTCTGCTATTCACTAACTCAGTTTTGCAGAGTACAGCCTTCGTTTATGAGACTTTACACATATGGGTAGTACAAATATTATTCTGCTATACCAGCATAGACAAAAATTGGAAACAGAATGACAGTGAATGTAAATGTTGCATTATAGTAATTGCAATCTTAGAAGTTTTGCCTTTATAACTAGTGATAATAAGTGTCAAAATTTGTTGTTGAATATGCTGAACATTTCATTTGGTTAGATTTTTCTATGCATTGCAAATGGGACTCAGAGTTCCTGTGGCTGAAATTTCTGTTGGTTTTTGCCTTGCAGTTACACTGCAGACCTGCAATACCCAGTGTGATGAGGTTTTCTGCCTAAGTTGTATTACTCTCTTGGCTAACACTAACTGAAATGCCTTATGTTAGCAAGAGTAGATAAATTTTTCAGTAGTGTGTCCATCACAAGTACTGACTATTTCACATTCAAGTAGACAAAATTTACTGATTCATCAGCCAATGGAAGGGATTTGTCCTGAGTATGGTGTAGGACAGTTGTGAGCATAGGAAAAAACTTAGGCTACTAATACTATTCCAAATTGGGAGAAACCTTAATGTGTGGTACAGCAAAAACTGTCCTCTGTATCTGCCTTTGATGTAGATCTATGTAGAAGTAAAAAATCTCCAGATATTAGAAAACATAGTAAAAAGATACCATATTAGTCACTGGTCTTACACATTTTCAGAATATTTAGACTCCCATATGTAAATTTCACTTTATTCTGACTTTTGTATTAAAAAGTTCTTGAATTAGGCAGCATTTAAATAGCAAATATTGCTTTAAATTATTTAAATGTGTTGATTGAAGTATCAGATTAAAATAGCAAATGAGTAGCGCGAAAGGAAGGGCTATGGCTACTTTCAGTGTAGCTGTTTTCTCCTAATACGCACCTAGAAATATAAAATCTAGATCACTGCTAGTCGTAATTTGTTATTAGCATACTTTACAGAAGTAACCTTCAGTGGCTGCTTCTGTCTGTTAATGTGTAACTTAACTTTTTCCACATTCTTGAAACCCCTCATTTGTAAATGGATTTGTAGAAAGTAGTATGTAAATGAAAGAATGAGAAATACAGTACAAGCATGCCTTGTAGATGTCAGATGGCACAGTGTTGACTTAGGAGAGGTATTGAAAGGGGGAAAGGATTAGTCTCTGGGAAGCAGGTTTCCCTCGCCATGAAATTTCATCTTATGCTGGGGATATTTCCAGGATCAGAAGGATTATTTCACCACTGTAGCACTGAAATTGGAGTGGGTCATATTCCAATGCAGACTGGATTAGTGGAATCATGGCTTTGTTTCCTTCCATTATTTATAAACTGAATAAGACTTGAGCTATTATGGATAATTTACACCATAGTTGGCATGCATAACATACGCTGTTTGGGCGAGTTCCAATCTATAGTTATGATCCCACACATGTTGCATGCTGCAATTTCTGTCACTATCTGCCCCCATGTAGTGTTAACCAGTATAATCAGCAAATACCAAATGATAGTTGCGAGTGCTATTGTCATTATGTGCAGTCTTGACTCCTACATATTGAGAATGATATAAACAAAATTGCTATATTGTTGAAGTATTAGAACTAGAATTACTATCTCCTCAAATTAACAGCTTGTACTGTATTTCAGCTGTTCGGTGCTCAGATACATGCGATGAGAGGTTACATGGCCTTACAGGATAAAGCTTCCTTGGTGCACACATTTGGTAGAAATTAAAATTTCGTGTATTGGTCATGCTTTTTATATGTTTGGTCAAAGAGTTGTTGGTTAATAGACCTTAGGGATCCTAGTTGATGCTTCATGAACTTTCATACAGTCCTCAGAAACATATCCAGATCAACTTTGATTCCACACCACAGTATTTTGACAGTGTAATTTCAGTTGTTCAGACTTTAAACCATACAGAATTTTTTTTAAGGAGCTTTTATGGTGTACAGTTTCATAATCCCTGATAATGTTCACTTTATGTACCTAATTTGTTCTGCAATATTCATTTCAGTCTTCAAGTATTCTGTATTTGTCTTAAAACAGAAATTGTCACGAATTGTAAAATATGATAGAAGCAGAGACAGAAACAAACAGATGGGTAAGAGGAAATACAAAATTTTAGCTTATAATGGTGATGGTTACAGAACTGGATGATGGCACCACTTGGTGGTTCAACACGTACTGCCAGATTCGTGAAAGGGGCCAACAGAGATGTCCAACAGCTTTTTTTTTTGGGGGGGGCGGGGTGGTTGACTCTGTGGAGCAACTTTATTCAGGAGCATGGCGTTCACCAATACGGTGTTACATGTATTTGGAATAGCCGCCAACAATAATGCATGTACCCTAATGTGTTTTGTTCTTCATTCACTTCTACAACCAGGTCAGCTGACTAGAATATTGCCCAGAATAGACTGATTTAAGGACTTTATCTGCGATAATGTTTGTAGATTTTAATCATTCAGGTTACATTTTTAACCACTTGGAGCTCAACATGGGGGACTTAATTTTAAATTTAAAGTTATTTTTTTCCATAGGCTTAATTTTTGAGAAGCAATTGCCCTTGATTACTGCAAGTAGAAGATGCATGAACCAGGGGAACTTACAGGGTCTTGGTTTGGCTATGGTAGTATTATTTGTAGTGATGGGAAACGAGATAACATGCCTCAAGAACTTCTCATTGCATTTCTTGAAATATGTGCCTCATATGACTCCAGGGGATTAAGTATGATTCTGCAGCCCTGTAAGAGACAGAGGGTAACAGCAGGCTTGTATGTTGGGGAGTGGGCCTATAGGTTGGGTATCAGTGGGTGTGACATTCTATTTATTTATTTTGGTTCCAATTATGATGAAGAATTCTGCCTCTGAAACTTACTTCCAGTTTATTTATTTATTTATGTATTTACAAGCACCAAGGTCATGGAACATGTCAGTAAATGATATTACAACATAAAACTAATAACAGATAAAAATAAAATGTTTATGAACCCAAAATAAGTCAGTCCATAAGTTTTTGAGAGGCCAATGTAAAAATATCCAGACTCGTGAACAGGGGGGCAAGAGGTTTGTGAACTTGCATCACTTATTGCCCGAACCACCTGTTTCTGAGCCAAAAGTATCCTTTTAGAATGGGAAGAGTTACCCCAAAATATAATACCATACGGCATAAGCGAATGAAAATAAGCAAAGTAGACTAATTTTCGTGTTGAGCGATCACTTACTTCAGATACCGTTCGAATATTAAAAATGGCAGCATTAAGTCTTTGAACAAGATCCTGAATGTGAGCTTTCCATGACAATTTGCTATCTATCTGAACACCTAGAAGTTTGAACTGTTCAGTTTCACTGATTGCATCTCCACTGTGTGAAATTAAAACATCGGGTTTTGTTGAATTGTGTGTTAGAAACTGTAAAAACTGAGACTTACTGTGATTTAGTGTTCGTTTATTTTCTACAAGCCATGAGCTTACGTCATGAACTTCACTATTTGAAACTGAGCCATTGTTGCACACAACATCCTTTACTACAAAGCTAGTGTCATCAGCAAACGGAAACATTTTTAGAGTTACCCGTAATACTAGAGGGTATATCATTTATATAAATAAGGAACAATAGTGGCCGCATCACTGATCCCTGGGGCACCCCCCCCCCCTCCTCCCGCTCTCCTTCCTCCCCCCCTCCTCCTCCCCCCATTTGACTATACCCCACTCAGACTTCACATCACAGCCATTCTCAACACTGTGAATAATGAACTCTTGCTGTCTGTTGCTAAAGGAAGAGGTGAACCAATTGTAAGCTACTTCCCGTATTCCGTATTGGTCCAACTTCTGGAGCAATATTTTGTGATCAACACAACCAAACACTTTAGTTAAATTGAAAAATATGCCTACCATCCGAAACCTTTTATTTAACCCACCTAGTACCTCACAGAGAAAATAGAATATAACATTTTCAGTTGTTAAACTACTTCTAAAGCCGAGCTGTACATTTGATAGCAAATCATGTGATATAAAATGATCAATTACCCTTTCATACACAGCCTTTTCAATAACTTTAGCAAACACTGATGGCATAGGCATATATCTAAATTAATTGCCTACATTATCCCTTTCTCCCTTTTTATAAAGTGGTTTTACTACTGAATACTTTAATTGTTCAGGAAACTGGCCATTCGTAAAAGAAAAATTACAAATATGGCTAAATAAAGGCCTAACATGTGCAGCACAGCACTTAAATATTCTGCTAGGCACTCCATCACATCCATGAGAGTAGAATACATGAAATCTGGTAGGCCTGCAATGCCAGACACAGTGTGATTAAAATTCAGTCATATCCTGTAATGTGTATCGTTTGTTTGGTACGATTTGGGAAGAGCTGTACGAAATGCAATATTGGTAGTGAATATTTCACAGATCCCAAAAAATAAAGTGCAAGGACATGTTTAGCTGCATAAAATAAGTTTTGAAAGCCAAACTATAATAGGCATGATTTATACCATTTAAACAACCATAAAATATTTTGAAGCAGTCAGGCATAAACTGGTAGCTCTTTCTGTTCGTAAGCTACTAGTTAATGTATGACTAATGACAGTGTGTTGCTAATTTTTGGAGAGAGAAAGTTGTTTTTAAATATGTGGTTCAGGGATAAAACCTTTATATGTTGTCATAAGTATGGTGTACTTTCAATTATATTTCTGTGTAATAGCCTTCTGAATCTCTGTTCTATCTTACGATACATCCATTATTGTAAAACGTATTCGGGCACATAGGCTGCGCTCTCTCTCTCTCTCTCTCTCTCTCTCTCTCTCTCTCTCTCTCTCTCTCTCTGAGGTGTTGTTCAAGACAAGACAGTTTGTCTTCACTCAACATGCTCCGATGACAATGCTGTATGCTAACAGTAAATGTTGCTCAATGTTACTGTGCACTGCTGACACCAGTTGTTACGTACAAGAATGGTCCATTGACACTTTCAAAATCAGGATGCCCACTCACGATGATGAGCAGGATGTTGCATGCGAAGAATTAGTTCAGAGGCAGTCGAGGAATCAGAAATGCATATCAACACCATATTTCATTTAGCAAGATCTCATACAGTACCTGCAGGTACCATGTCGATGGTGTGTGAAACAACAGGTGACAGAGTGCGCCTCACCAAAATACGAGGTGACTTGTTTGGCAGCAGTCGGGACAATATTGCTGCGTGGGAAGGTGGCTTTGCTAGAATCCCAGTGCGGACAGCCTTGCAGTGCGTGGCTACATAAGGCATTCCTCCAGCAACAGGGAGCCAGTCAGCTGGCAGATATGGTGGGTCAGGTGCCAGATGCAGCCAGGTGTGGACTGCAAGCCCAATACCCCTTCAAGATACCCAGGAGCAAGTTGATGACAGCCTAGTGGGCACCCGAGCCAAATGGTGCCTGTAGGTAGTGGAGGCAGTGGCGAGTTGAGGATGAGGCTGGATTACCAGCATTGAGCTGATGGCTGGCTGACATGGAGTTAACATGGGCAGCAGTAAGACACAAGTACCACTTTGTCAGGAGTGGGACACGCCTCTGGTCATATATGTGGCTGAGCCAGTACAAAGTACAACGTCAGGTTGTGGCATGAGGTAACTCCTCTCGCCACTGTGATAGTCTTGTCTCTTGCACCATGCCACCTCAGCATTATTACAGTCCAAACAGCTCACCTGATCATGGGTTGTGAAGTCTGCTAGGAAGGGTATTGGCACAAAAATTAAGATACAGAGAGGAGGAGGAAGAGGAGATTAGTGTTTAACATCCCATTGACAATGAGGTCATTAGAGCTCGGATTAGGATAGGATCAGGAAGGAAATTGGCCATGCTCTTTGAAAGGAAAATCCTGGCATTTGCCTGAAGCAATTTAGGGAAATCGCAGAAAACCTAAATGATGATGTCCAGATGGGGGTTTGAACCTACGTCCTCCCAAATGAGAGTCAAGTGTGCTAACCACTGTGCACCTCACTCGGTAAGATCCAAATAAGCTAAGTTTGTATTTGCATTATTTGGTCTAATACACAGTGAAGCAGAAGTTGTTCTATCCAACTTTGTGTCTCTTGTCTTTCCTTGACTAAGCATTTATTATTCTGGGTAGAAAATTAAGTTAAGACAAACCAGAAGCTAATTCAATGAAAAAATGGAGATAGCTTTGCTCAGTGGATGGCAATAAAAAAGTCATTACTGTGTGTAAATGGACTTGTTTCACTACAATTTTGTGCAGATGTTCTCGCAGACCAACAGAAAATTCAGCTGTTTAAGGCAGTGTATTGATATGAGCAATAGTTACGTGAGAAAGTTAATTTTGCACATGTAACAGTCGCAGTTGACACCGTGACAGCTGTAACTGGGTGATACACAGCATAACCTGATAGCTGCAGTCCCAGGAAGTAGTTATCACAATAGCAGTGATTTCTTACCCAGGTGGCGAGGGCAACACAGTTCAATAGCTCTCAGCATACTTTATGTGATCATGGAGAATTTGGCTATTTTTCTCAAGACTCTGGAACAAGACAGATTTCTCTTCATATTTATTTGTGGATATGTGATAACCTCCTATACTAAATTGCTGCTACTGTGATGTTTTCCCAGATAGTGTCTTTGGGTTGAATGCCACTCATCTTAGCAGTTTGTGAACCAGCATCATATATATTTCTGGAACAAGTGAAAGGCCATCACAGCAGATAAGTTATCAGGTCACAGTTTTGTTGTCCTATTAACAACAAAACAGTTTACCCACTAAAACATTGAAGATGTGCTACAGAATGTACAGAACAAAGAAAACCGTGGAGTTTCTTCTAGATAGAGAGAAATGTCTGAGTACAGGGAAATAACATAATTGCTGAAGCACTCAGGGATCTGGTGGAGGAAGCACTGTGATTTGCTGTGCAGGCCTAGAGTCTGCTACCAACTATCTGTCGCATAGGGTTGGGAAGTGATGGGAAAATGAGTGGTTAGAACAACAATCTACAATTCTTCAGATTGACAATAGATACCTTGCCAGACATGTGAACCTTCAGATGCTACTAAGAACAGAAAATTGTGTGATGATACAATTTCCTTGTATATGAAGAAGACTGCAAACAAATGAACATGATGAAAAACACATTTGTTACAACATACGAGTATGTAGTGTTTATTTCTTTATGAACAATTTCCAGTCTTAATGCAGACTCTGGTGGTGCGCCCCCCCCTCCCCACACACACAGGCTGAGTCACTAACTATTGCCACCAAGAATAACTCTGAAAGTATGACAGGAGCTGAAAAGTTTGTGGAGCACAAAAGTTGCATGAGACAACGGGGGCCCTAACATGACGGTGGTTTTTTGCTGCTAGGTGGGGTCGCTTCAGAGATATGAAGGTCAACTTTTACAATCATCAGGCACCAGAAAAATCCTGTGTTCTTTGGAGAAGGGAATCTGATGTGTTATGTTGCTGTCATCTGTGTTCTTACTTCCAGAATAGGTTCAGGAGATTACATACACTTTTACCTGACCTTTCTGAAGGCTACTATTCTTTACAAGAAATTCCTAGAAGAATATCCTCAAACATTCTCAGTGGGGCATCTGTGGATGTCTTCCCATTTTTATTGTTCTCTTTCTACTGCAGCTGTACATCAGCTGTTCTGTTGGGGTAATCATGACAGACTATATTGAACAAAGAACATTGCCTTCCAACTTACATAACGAATTATCACCGTCTCTGACTTTGTCATTAGTAGAATAAGTAACATCCATGGTACAGAGACCATTGCAGCGGCACCAGTGTTGATTTCGACCATTCAGGGCACATTTTAAATCCAGCATTGTTGCAGGTCAAGAAGAACGTTCGAAGTGTGAGTTATGGTCTTCGTATTTGCAGCCTTGGGTGGATTACTGCTACTAAATTTTTGGATTTTGAAGACGCTGCTGTTCAGTCTGAGGGGATTTGGTCTGCCACAACTATAGCTGGAGTCACAAACGATGGCCGCCGAATTGAGGCTTGTTCTGTGCGCCAACGTCACGATTTCTCCGACAGCCAATGAGCGTTCAGTAGTGTTCTAAGCGCTCTGCTGTGAATGTAGTACGGAGTGCGAGCATTAAACTTCATCGTAGCGAGTTATTTACTGAATTTTTATTGTATTTTTCCGATTTGTCATCGATGACGGTGATGGCAACCAACAAATTCTACGTAAGCAAGCAAAGACATAATTTGCAGGATATACGTTTTATTCGAGCGCACAGCACCTGTATGCGGGTACCGTGACAGTCACGTGGAACCGGCAACAATGCGAACCACCTCCGCGACATGACCTGTGCGAACCGCCGTCGTTCATGAATCGGACTACAGGCATTGTTGTGAGGCTAGTGAACCGCCACGATCTGTACAGTGGATGTTGCTGGTAAATCAAGTGTACAGGTCCTTGTTCCAGACACATTAATCTACGTGACGTACACGTCAGTGTACCATTACGATTGCAAACTTTCAACATCCACAGAGAAATAGCGGAAAGTGTCAATAACACTAAGTTCAAATTTCAGAAAGTGACCAGTTAAAGAAAACTGCGCAATCACCGAAAAAGCTGGCACAAAAAGCAGTGAAGAAGTGAAATCAGTGAATGTGTCCAATCCCAATCAGACTGCAATCTCTGCTGACAGTGAAATGAGAAGCAGTTGTGTACGTGTAAAAAGGAAGGCAAACACTGAAATTTGGCCGCCTCAAGCAAAGTATTTCAGTCTATAACAATCAAAAAAGGAAAAGATTATTGACGTAATAATATAACAGTACACTGATGGACGAGCTTTCAAATTTGCATTACGGTGCGCGTAAGACAAGATCAACCAAAATAACGATAGGACATTTCTATGCAGTCTCTCCCCTTCGGCTCGTTTGAGTTTAGTTAAGAGCTAACTGCATGAAAGGGGAAAGGCCACATGGAATCTCCAGTTCATGCTCGGCCTGTTAAAACTTTTACAATCATTTTGGTTTCTTCCATGACAGTTTCGTATTGTGCGGCTCAGTGACTCAAAATGTCAGACTGTGGAACCAACAGTGTCGGTTACGACCCTGGTTAACTGTGGGATTATGCTGTCATTTATTATTTCTTCACCTCTGGCAGTTTTCATTAATGCGATAACCGCGAGTTTCACCGTGGTTCGGAGTCCGCCTAAAACTGGTTTATACAATATTACTATAACTATTCTCGATGCCAACCTAATTTTGTTGATTTCTTTTGACAATGTCGCTTTAGAGTGTTAGGATAATATAAGGTCTCTTTTGTTTTAGTCGTGCCTGGAGATGGTCATTACAGACTGAAATCGATAGTTTAAAGACAGTGTTATGTGATGAGTGGAATAAAAGAAAAAAATAAAGCAAAGCTCCTCAATGTCTTTAGGAAACAACTCTTCTTAGTTGATGTTAATCATTACAGTAGGCCTAATTAATAAAATAACGCAGGGCTGGTTGTGCTGAAGGACTCCTTGGCAGCAAGTCCTTGAATAGAAAACAGTGACCTGGAAAAACACATGTTTGGAAATAGGCTATTTAATGGAAGCACGAACTCTTAGATTTTTATAGTGTTTCAGTTGGAGTTCTTCAGTAAGGGTGTGATGTGACGTAAAGCTGCAGAATTCTAGAATGCATATTTTCTGACTTCATACTAAAACAAATTTAACGTCACTACAGGGAAATGAATTATTCGTTGGCATTAGAAGCCATCAATTTCTCATAAGCTTTCTATATCAGGAAGTTTCAAAAAACATGGAGTTCTTCATACAGTCGTATTAAATTCGTGTTACACCTTTTTCAATAGACTTAAAATTGACCATGATTCATTAATGGATCCCAAAAGTAGATTGCGTCCCTGTGTTTCTGCACGATAGTCTCTCGACGTATCATAGATTATCCCCATGAAAAAAATTATGCAACAACAAAGCACGCTTTACTAACCGAAGTGATGCACACCGGAGGCGAAATGAGCAATGCAAAACCACTTGGTTGGCGACTGGCGCCCATTGATTGTAAGATCGTTGAAACCTGTGATGACAGGTATTCAACAGTGGACATCCGCTCATGAATTCTTAATTATTTTTGAACAGAAGTGCTGTCTTACGCATTTCAGAATATAAAGTCAATTATGGTTGCTTTCTTAAACACACGCTTCTGAATACAGACGAAATGAAGCATAAACATGTTTCAAAGTGTGTGACCTATACTGGACGCTTGCACTTCTGTGCATCTTATAGCTAACCACTGCACTACTAACACATGAAGCATTGGAAGATTCGGGCGGTAGAGACCTTTCCCTTTGAACTGCAGAAGCCTACAGTGTTAGTAGCTAGTGCAGATTACCGAATTTATAATTCTGAGGGCAGCCATATTTATTGTCACGAAAACAATTGTCTCAGATTAGTCATTGTGAAATTCAGGATTTTTGTCGAAAACTGTACGGTTGATTTCCCAGAGTAGATTTGACCTTCAAAAATGGTTCAAATGGCTCTGAGCACTATGGGACTCAACTGCTGAGGTCATTAGTCCCCTAGAACTTAGAACTAGTTAAACCTAACTAACCTAAGGACATCACAAACATCCACGCCCGAGGCAGGATTCGAACCTGCGACCGTAGCGGTCTCGCGGTTCCAGACTGCAGCGCCTTTAACCGCACGGCCACTTCGGCCGGCAGATTTGACCTTGTATTATTATTATATACAAGGTAGGTCACTGATGGTGGCAGGGATAATAAAACTGGCAGCAACCTAGAAACACTGAACATCTTCAGTCATTAAGACTTTGATATGAGGCGATTCTGATGTGGCAGTGATGACTTCGGGAATAGTAGGAAGAATAACTATTGATAGCTCGAGAACTTTTGATGGTAGTTTTATGTAGATCTTCAGTAATAATAAAATAAAATATATCTCTAATGAAGTAGGAAACTGCTGTGATTGAAATAACTATGTTACCAAAACAGGAAAATTGTGTATTGCTCATTTGCGTTCTGTTTCCCGTTATAGGAGGTACTGTATCTGGACACATTGAGACACACTAAGCTACGTAACTTCCTTGTAGGATGACGTCCGACCTTATCCTTCTGGTGATGGCAGAATTCTGCTGGACAGACTTCCAGTCTAATAGGGCGAGTTATGTGATGAACTCTTGGTTGATCATCTGAGTGGTGGCGTCGGCATGTCGCAACGTTTCGATGAGTTTCGTACCCATCATCCTCAGGCGAGGTGTCGGGATGCTGCGCTGCACATATCTATATACCGGTAGTTACTTGACCGCTGTCCTCTTCTGCAGGGCGCGCCGGTGGTGGGGTATCGCGGCGCGGCTCTGGTACGGACGTTGAGTCCTGGTCGCTGTAAATTCTGTCCGCGGACACCGCTACCTTCAGAACGGAGCGTTCCTGATGTATTTCTCAATTGCGGAATGCTACGCTGCGCTAAGTTGAAATCTTCTATCTCGGTTGAGCAAATTGTTGTGGAGACGTATTTCCACTGCCTTCTTGAAGACGGACTGCATGTCTTCTTCGTTTTTTCAAAGACGAAGGTGTGCCCTCCATTAACGCTATGCTCTGCTACTGCGGACTTGCTTATTTGTCCTTAAGTGTACGTTTCTGATGTGCTCCGTACAGCGATGTGGTATACACCGTTGTATTTGTTCGATGTATGACCTTCCACATTCACACTCGATACTCTAGATGTCCGGCGTCTGTAATCTTAAAGGGTCTTTAGTCGAGCCAAGTATGTCCTTTAACTTTTCGCGTTGCATGGAAGAAGGCTTTTACACCGTGCTTTTTCAGTATTCTTGCGATTTTGGCTGTTTATGGGCCACAATAGAGCAGGAATGTCACACGATTAGCTTCGTCTTCTTCCGTCTTGTCCTCCCGCCTTTTGTCTGTCTGTAACTCGCGTCTTGTCTGCTTCTAGGAAAGTGGAAAGTTTCCTGCAGATGCTGCAACTCCTGTGGCACCCCCCCCCCCTTTCTCGCAGATGGACCTTGTTGTATGTACCAAAGTGTTCAGTGCCGAGTTGCGTTGTGCTGGATGGAGACAACTCCGAGCATAAAGATAAATGTCCGTGTGCGTCTTTTTCCTGTAGACCGAGTGTTCCAACGTACCGTCTGGATTCCTTTTGATTTAGATATCCAGGGAGGTTAGCCATACGTTCTTTTACTTCCATGGTGAACTTGATATTTTCATGTATGCCATTGAGATGACGTAGAAGCTCCTACAGGTTTTCCGTGCCATGTGGCCACACCACAAAAATGTCGTTAACGTATCTATAGAACTCTTTGGTTTTAGGCGGGCGAGTTATATCTGCAAGTGTATCCTTCGTTTCATAACAGCCCGTGAAAGTCGCGATTCACGATCTGATACCTCTATTAAATCGCTGTGATATCACAGCTGCTGTACTCATTATCCGTACCTCTTGTGATGAAGAATTAAGAGGATATCGAGCTAATGCAGAATCCTTTAGGCGTGTGGAAACTGGACTTAGATGTGTAACAGCTTCGCTCCAGAATAATAAACTTATAACAGATCACAACAAAATCCTGTTTCAAATATGGTATAATTCAAACGTACTACTGGTTTTACCAGGCCGATGGACATGATTTGGCATCGACTTTGGCAGGCCAAACTACATTACTTACTGTCTTGGACAGCAGTCGTGACCTGCAGAGCGCATTATTTTCTGACAAATCAGTATTTTCTTTGGTAGATGATAGTCCAGTTCGTTTTGACCACCAATGTAGAATGAGGCCGATAAGACAGGCCACTCAAAACATGTCCAGGCTGGTAAATATATCTCTGTGCGTTTTTCTGTAAATTACAGTGAACAACATGTTAAATTTTCTTAGCTACACAAGTAATTTTCAACGTTTATAACTACCAAATTATGATGCAAACTTCATTTTTTTTAATGATTGACGGCTCAGTGGGATAACAGAATAAAAGTTCACTGCCTTAAAACACACAACATACAATTTCAAGTCAGTGACTAAATTTACAGCCGCGCGGGGTTAGCCGAGCCGTCTATGGCACTGCAGTCATGGACTGTGCGGCTGGTCCCGGCGGAGGTTAGAGTCCTCCCTCGGGCATGGGTGTGTGTGTTTGTCCCTAGGATAATTTAGGTTAAGTAGTTTATAAGCTTAGGGACTGACAACCTTAGCCGTTAAGTCCGATAAGATTTCACTCGCATTTGAACTTCATTTACAGAAAATAAAGCACAAAAATTGGTTTACAGCGTTTCTTAAAACGTCGTTAATAAAATATATTGTGTGGACACATAATCGATAGTTTTTTTTAAAATTATAGACTTTTTGAAATATGTGTTCTGTCTTGCTCAAATCATCCTTTATGAATTCATAAGCTGAATAGTAGCACAACATGTTATGTTCAAAATGACCACAGGCAGCGACAGTACACACTTCCAGTCTGCTATTGAACGACTACTGCACCGTGCTAGCATTTCAGCAGAGATGTCCGAGTGGGCTGCAGTAATACGTCATTGCATTTCATCGCGTTTAGTTGGTATGCCCCTGTAGACATCCTCTTTCAGCTTCCTCCCCAGAAGGTAGTCTACGGGCATCGAATTCGGGGAACGGACCAGTCAAGTTACAGATCCTTTGCATCCAAGCAAATGATATGGAAACAATTCGTGAAAACATGCTGTAGAGCTTCGTGCGCTAGATGGTCTATTAGTAGGCTGTGATAACTTCTGCGCGTTTGGTATTTCGTCTGTGAAAAATGGGCCTGTGATCTGTTTCACCATCTTACACCACACGCCTACACTCCATGGATGCTGACGTTCCACCTGATGAAGCCAATGGGGATTTTCAACCGTCCAATTGTGTGTGTTTTGGTGGGTGACCTGGCCATGGTTGGTAAATACGGCTTCGCCACTAAACAAGACGCGTGATACATCTGGAGTATAGTGCATTAATTCCCATGTCCAGAAGTTAATACGATTCTCATAATAGTTTCCCTGCAGCTCTAGGACAGAGATGTGATAGGAATGGAACCTATATCGATGTAGAATGCTTAGGACACTTGGATGACACATGGGGATTTCCTTTATGCAACTGCCCGGGAGCTAACGTGCGGATCAACTGCAAAAGCAGCTAGAACATTAAATACCCCTTCTTCTGTTGTCACTTGTTTCCTTCTGATACGTTGTCGAGGTCTTACACTACCACTTTCACGGAACTGGTTGAAAAGTCTGATAAATAATTGTCGAGATGGATGACGTCTGTTGAGATATCTTGGAGCATACACTGCACAAAAACGAACTGCATTATGGTTGTGTGTGATGTCCTTAGGTTAGTTAGGTTTAAATAGTTCTAAGATCTAGGGGACTGATGATGACCTCAGATGTTAAGTCCCATAATGCTCGGAGCCATTTGCCCCTCTTTTTTTTTTTTTAAAAAAACTGCAGTCTTCGTAAACTATCTACACAGCATGAGCGTGTCGACTTTTCCTGCATTGGTAAATCCCATCGTCCACTCACAACCTACTGCTTGTACTTCAAACACTGTCAAGCAAGTCGCAATACACTCAAGGAACACACAAGCACACTGTAGACAAACATAACAACATCGTGCCTAGCAACTACCTAGGTTAAATGGCACAAACAAGGGTTGGTGTGGGAACTTTCCAAAGTACGATATCTCGTAAACAATTCGCACTACAATCCTGCTACAAACACCAGTGACATTCTAACTTAGCCTACTTTTAGTCTCTTCATATCAATAGGCACTGTTCCATTTAATAAAATGTCGTTTGCACAAAAAATACTTTCTAAGTGTTATTACAATGTCTTGATTGGCTGATAATATGACCCTCTGACTGCCAGTCCATTCTCTGTAAACCACATATCAGCAGTACTTCTAATTTGTGCAGTATTTGAGGTTCAAACTTCAGGTGATTCGCCGTGCATTGCAGAGTTCGAGCACAAAAGTTTCAAACAACGGGTTGACAACATGTTGTTGTTGTTGTTGTTGTTGTTGTGGTCTTCAGTCCTGAGACTGATTTGATGCAGCTCTCCATGCTACTCTATCCTCTGCAAGCTGCTTCATCTCCCAGTACGTACTGCAGCCTACATCCTTCTGAATCTGCTTAGTGTATTCGTTTCTAGGTCTCCCTCTACGATTTTTACCCTCCACGCTACACTTCAATACTAAATTGGTGATCCCTTGATGCCTCAGAACATGGCCTACCAACCGATCCCTTCTTCTAGTCAAGTTGTGCCACAAACTCCTCTTCTCCCCGATTCTGTTCAATACCTCCTCATTAGTTATGTGATCTACCCACCTAATCTTCAGCATTCTTCTGTAGCACCACATTTCGAAAGCTTCTACTCTCTTCTTGTCTGAACTATTTATCGTCCATGTTTCACTTCTATACATGGCTACACTCCATACAAATGCTTTCAGAAACGACTTCCTGACACTTAAATCAATACTCGATGTAAACAAATTTTTCTTCTGAAACGCTTTCCTTGCCATTGCCAGTCCACATTTTATATCCTCTCTACTTCGACCATCATCAGTTATTTTGCTCCCCAAATAGCAAAGCTCCTTCACTACTTTAAGTGTCTCATTTCCTAATCTAATTCCCTCAGCGTCACCCGACTTAATTTGACTGCATTCCATTATCCTCGTTTTGCTTTTGTTGATGTTCATCTTATATTCTCCTTTCAAGACACTGTCCATTCCGTTCAACTGCTCTTCAAAGTCCTTTGCTGTCTCTGACAGAATTACAATGTCATCGGCTAACGTCAATGTTTTTATTTCTTCTCCATGGATTTTAATACCTACTCTGAATTTTTCTTTTGTTTCCTTTACTGCTTGCTCAATATACAGATTGAATAACATCGGGGATAGGCTACAACCCTGTCTCGCTCCCTTCCCAACAACTGCTTCCCTTTCATGTCCTTCGACTCTTATGACTGCCATCTGGTTTGTGTACAAATTGTAAATAGCTTTTCGCTCCCTGTATTTTACCCTTGCCATCTTCAGAATTCGAAAGAGCGTATTCCAGTCAACATTGTCAAAAGCTTTCTCTAAGTCTACAAATGCTAGAAACGTAGGTTTTCCTGTCCTTAATCTTTCTTCTAAGATAAGTCGTAAGGTCAGTATTGCCTCACGTGTTCCAACATTTCTACGGAATCCAAACTGATCTTCCCCAAGGTCGGCTTCTACCAGTTTTCCCATTCGTCTGTAAAGAATTCGCGTTAGTATTTTGCAGCTGTGACTTATCAAACTGATTATTCGGTAATTTTCACATCTGTCAACACCTGCTTTCTTTGGGATTGGAATTATTATATTATTCTTGAAGTCTGAGGGTACTTCGCCTGTCTCATACATCTTCCTCACCAGATGGTAGAGTTTTGTCAGGACTGGCTCTCCCAAGGCCGTCAGTAGTTCTAATGGAATGTTGTCTACTCCCGGGGCCTTGTTTCGATTTAGGTCTTTCAGTGCTCTGTCAAACTGTTCACGCAGTATCAGATGTCCCATTTCATCTTCATCTACATCCTCTTCCATTTCCATAATATTGCCCTGAAGTACATCGCCCTTGTATAGACACTCCATATACTCCTTCCGCCTTTCTGCTTTCCCTTCTTTGCTTAGAACTGGGTTTCCATTTGTGCTCTTGATATTCATGCAAGTGGTTCTCTTTTCTCCAAAGGTGTCTTTAATTTTCCTGTAGGCAGTATCTGTCTTACCCCTAGTGAGATAAGCCTCTACATCCCTACATAAAATTATGTTATTATTAGCGTTGTGAACATGTTGAAGTTGATTTGCTACAAAGAAATAGGGTTTGCTGTGAAATAAGGTAATCGGCTCACAAATAATAATGTATTTAGATTTATTAAAAGTGGCAACATGAAAAAGAATGCTCATAGAATCATACCGGTGTCGGAGCAGTGCAAGCAGGTCGGTCTAGCCTGCGAGTTGCCTCCAGCTGCGCACGTGTTTATCTAACCAGCGTTGCTGGCGCGATGATGCATAGCATTTGCAGCCGCGGTCCAGTGAAGGTCTAGTTTCCGAGCGACTCGCCATCGCAAGTGCAGCTAAAAGGTTCTCTTTGTTACACTGACGTCACAGGTCTATGTAAATAATAGCCAAGTCTCCCTCTGAACACGCTTTAGAAATCTTTTGCGTATGCTTCCAAGAATAGCACAGGATGCATTGTTCCTAGCGATCCTAATGGTACAACCCGTCCCACATGCGAGACGCCTCTGACCGCACATACGTGTTCACCAGCCACTGCGTCTACCTGGCGGTCCAGCGCAGGCCTAATTGACAAGTGAGATATGTCTGCATAGCGATTCACCCGTGCAGCAGCAGCTAAAAGGTTGTCAGTGTTATAGTGATGTCTCATGTCCGTATAACTAACAGCCAAGACTCCCTCTGAATGCACTATAGAAATCTTCTGCAGTGCTTTCAGAAACTGTTAACGAAAATAGTCCAGAATAACACCAAATGCATTCTTCCTGATGCTTCTAATGGCAGAGCCCGTCCATCACGATATCAACCCCTCATAGAAACAATAAAGTTTCGCAGAAATAGTTAACGGTCCCTTTTGTTGCCCTAACAGGACCTGCTTACGAAAATAGCTCAGAATAACATCGATAGCTATCGTAAGTGCAACTTGTTCGTCTAAAGTATAGCGACACAGCCCGCCATAATGGTGAGGGGGGGGGGGGGGGTACACATGTGATGACATGATGCAGACTACACACATCCTCAATACCTCAAATTTCTTAAAAGTGGCGACATGAAATAGAATGCATATAGAATCATACTGGTGTAAATGATGTAATGTGATGTCATGCAACTGAATGCGAAACAGTCTGTCATAAAATAAATAAAGTATTTCATTTGTGTATAGAGGTGGAATGGGACCTAAAATTGAATCTCGGGAGACCCCTTGTGAAATTGTTTCCTATTTTGAAGCTTAATTTCCTGTCTGTGACTTTATAACTAATCTTTCTCTTCCATTCGTCAAGTAGGACCTGAACCATTATAATAAAATGCCACCTAATTCATGCTGTCCAGTTTAGAGTATATCGAACGATAATTCACTCCATGAAAGACCTTTGAGGAATTACACAAAGTTACTGTGGCATGCGGAGAGTTTTCTAGAGATGAGCTAATCTTTTTTTCTCAAATTTCATGTTCTTTTGATTTTTTGAAACTGTAACTGACTTTTTGAACTTTCATTAAATTTTTGTATGATTTTTGAATTTAGATTGCGACAACCTTTTCAAATACGTTAGAATGTGCTGGAAGAGGAGAGATTGGATGATAGTGTCACTTATGTTCTTTTGCTCTTTTCTGGAATAGTGGTTTAAATACTGCGGGTTTCAGAACATCTGGAAAACAACTTTATATTGTGGATAGTGGCTGCACCATCATTTTACCAACTGCTTTTCAATAATTTGTTAATTGAGAGACTGCAGCTCCAAAGGTCTCAGATTTGATCTGCGAACAGCTCTAGGATTTTTGTCACTTATCACTTCTTTCACATCTGGCAACGTTTGTTAATGTGAAAAAAATTAAGTGGCACCATTATTTGGAGTCCACGTTAAACTGTACCCCTCTATAATCGGCTGGTTAAGTCAGTTCAAAGATCGAAGGATACCACTGGTTAAGGAGCGTTCGTCAAACGATTGTCAATTACATGGTTAAATTTGGTTAATGGAAATCTAAAATGTACCGAAAAGTGCTAAAGCGCTGTTTACTAACCTCGGCTGGAACAAACAAGCTCATTTACTATACCGGTCTGACTCAGTTCATTACATTAAGCTGGCACTGCAAACCTAGTGAAAAAGGATGAGGTAACTTACTCAACCTAAGAATGTCGCCATCTCCAGAGATGGAGAGGCACCAAACAAAATCAAACTGAATGACTGATGAGTCTTCCAAAATGGAATCCATGGTCGCTACTCTTCCAGTTACTTTTGAGAGGATTAATATGCGGTTGAATTCTCTCTCCGATTACGACACTGATCAGTTGGTGAAGAGTCTGTATTACATTCCGAGTACAGAGTATTGCATAAAGGATGATATCGCTATTATCAAAGGAATCATGTGGTGGTATCAATGTTTAGTGTAAATTGGCGATGTATTGTGAGGTACAAGTTGGTATCAAAGTCATAGTGTAAACTGAGGATGTATTGTGAGGTAAAATTCAAGAAAGATTGAAAGAAGCCGTGAGATAGACTGACATAAATATCAAAGGCAGTTCAGTACAACACATTGTATCTCAGCATTTTCGTCTTCGGTGGCAGCAGTGGGGTTTACTCCAGGGTAGCTCGTCCAATGGGGATGCACTCGACCTCCCTCTCCACCATCCATCACCCTGTCTCTCGTCAACAGCCATCACTAGTCAGTCTGTGATCTGAGGTTACCATGAGCTCCAGAATTTGCTGTAGGTACCACTTTCTCTCTGATTAGGATCAGTTCCACGTTTTTATTTCTGCACTTACATATGTATCCTGAAAGAACGTGATAATGTTTCTTTCATTTTGTTCCAGTCAACTTCGATGAAGATGTAACACCCATCCACACAATTGTGTGGATGGGTATTGTTGAAGAAGAAGAAGAAGAAGAAGAAGCAATATCTACTGTGGAGTTCATTGGAGGTAAGTAATCTAGTTGCTGCATCTTCAGTCGACTGATATACAATTCCAAATAAATAACTTGCGGTGGTGTAACTTTTTGTTGCTATCCGCAGGGGAAGAAGAAGAAGAAGAAGAAGAAGAAGAAGAAGAAGAAGAACTGGAGGTGGAACTGGTTGATGGTGAGTGCATTTCTTTTTAAATTTTTTTTCCCTGCTAGTTTGCTTTTGATGCCCTCCACGCAGCGTCCATTATTGGTTATTCCTAAGTCTAGGTAGTTGAATTCGTTAACTTAATCTACTTCATGACCAGCAATCCTGATGTTAAGTTTCTTGCTCACCTCATTTCTGCTACTTCTCATTACTTTCATCTTTCTTCGATTTACTCTCAAGCCATATTCTGCGCTCCTCGGGCTGTTCTTTCCATTCCGCGGATCATGTAGTTCTTCCTCACTTTCACTTAGGATAGCATTACCGTCAGAGAATCGTATCATTGATATAAATTTCAACCCCACCTCTGAACCATTCTTTTATCTCCATCACTGCTCACTCGATATACAGATTGATCAGTAGGGGTGAGGACTACATCCATCTCTACACGCTTTTTAATCTAAGCACTTATTATTACCTCTTGGCTCTTGCACATGTTGTATATTACCCATCTCTCCCTATAGCTTACCCCTATTTTCTCAGAATTACGAACATCCTGCCGCATTTTTGCATTGTCCTACGCATTTTCCACGTCAGCAAATCCTATGTACATGTACTTACTGTTTCTTTAGTCTAGCTTGCATTATCAGGTGCAGCATTGGAACTGCCTCTCTGCTGCCCTCACCTTTCCTAAAGCTAAACTGATCGTCATATAATGCACTCCCCAATTATCTTCTCCATTCTTCTGTATATTTTTTTTGTCATCAAGTTGAGTGCATGAGCTGGTTGCGTGACAATTCCCTAACTTGTCGACTCCTGCAGTCTTCGGAATTGTGTGGACGATATATTTTTTTAAAAGTCAGATTGTATGAAGTCGGACTCAAACATTCCACAAATCAACGTGAATAATCGAATTTTTGTCATTCCCCCCTCCCAGTGATGAAATGTTAGGCCCTCCCCCCCCCAAAGCTCTCTTTAATTCTCAGTCTAATACTGGATCCCATTTCTCTGCTATGTCGACTCTTGCTTCCTCTATCATGACATCAGATAGGTCCTTGCTTTCACAGCGACTCTCAATGCACTCTTTCTACCTATCAAATGGTTTAAATGGCTCTGAGCACTATGGGACTCAACTGCTGAGGTCATTAGTCCCCTAGAACTTAGAACTAGTTAAACCTAACTAACCTAAGGACATCACAAACATCCATGCCCGAGGCAGGATTCGAACCTGCGACCGTAGCGGGCTTGCGGTTCCAGACTGCAGCGCCTTTAACCGCACGGCCACTTCGGCCGGCTTCTACCTATCCACCCCCACCTCTGCATTTAGTAGTGAAATCACCATTGCTGTCTTAATGTTATCAATACAGTGTTTAATACCAAAGAATTTGATCCTGCATACTTTCCACGTTGAAAATACTTCTGAACCTTTCGAATCATGCAAGTGTTGCAATAAATTTAACTATATACACTCTTTTCGATGTCGTCCGTGAATGAGGTGGTGTGGGGTCCTACAGCCCAGGATGCTGAGGATGAAGAGGAGGAAGAGATGGAGGCGGCCACTGGTACGTGCATTACACTATGTGGGTTAGAGGACGAAACACTGAAGTTCACATTTTACTAGAGGTTAGTATCACCTGGTTCGAAATTCAGTCAAATGATTCAGTGGACCTGATGCAATCAGTTTAGCTCCTCCTTATGACAGTGCAGCACAGATACAGTTTATCACGTGAAGTAACCCCAGATGTCAAACTAGAGGCATTACAGAATCTGCACTGTAAATTCTTTGAATCCCAGTTACAACCCTCAAATTATTCGGAGTTAGGTGAAGTGTTCATTTTAAATTTATCTTTCATTATATCAATGCTATTATTATTATTATTATTATTATTATTATTATCACCAACATAAAAATTATTCCTATACCTCGTCTACACCGAAACTGTGCATCTTCATGTCTTCCTCTTTCAGTCCAACCTATTACTCTTACACTTCGAGGCATAGGCTAAAGCAAACATATTTTTCATATAACAGAGAAAGTCGATGTTATTGAAAGTAAAGGAACTGAATATTAGGAACTTACTTCAAACTTTGGAAGGGGGAGGGGGGGACGGAGGTAAATGCTTATAAAGTTACTTCCATAGAAAAGTAAGTGAAAAATGATGCTAATGAAGAGTGCGTTTGCTGCCCTGGACGCCTTCGTTACTGTGAATTTCGTTTTCTGGTGCTGCAACTTCATTGACATAACAGATGATGCACTGTAACTGCCTCGTATGTATGTGGTAGTGCACATGAATCGGGTAAATATGACTATCCCTAGATTTCCATTTCACATAGTGTTGTTATTTTCATAAGTCATTTGAATCTCAGCACCTGTTGGTGCTGGAGTCAATAGTAGCTAAGTGCGAGATGGGTGAATTTCCTGTTTTCACGTATGTGTGATTTTAATGCATTATAGAGAAGGTATTATCGGAGTTCTTTTTTCTTTGTATACGTGTATGGCAATGCATGTTTCGAGTTCTTTAAGTTAAGTGGTCTCCATGTACGATCAATCTATACTTCAATTTTCAGGTTCATCTAAATCCACATGGATACTCGGCAAGCCGCCGTAAGATGCGTGGTGGAGGCTATCCTGTACCTCTACTTGTCATTTCCTCCTTTTGATCCATTCGCAAATAGAGCGATGGTAGAACGACTGTCTGTACGCTTCCATATGAGATCTAATTTCTCATATCTTGTCTTCGTGGTCCTTATGTGCAATGTATGTTGGCCGCAGTAGAATCGCTTAGCAGTCAGCTTCAAATGCCGTTCTCTAAATTTTCTCTATAGTGTTCCTAGAAAAGAATGCTGTCCTCCGGCGGCTTCCGTTTGAGTTCCCAAAGCATCTCGGTGGCACTTGCGTTCTGTTCGGGCCTACAGGCAACAAATCTAGCTGCCGTCCTCTGAATTGCTTAGATGTCTTCCTTCAATCCAACCTAGTACGGATCAAAGACACTCGTGAAGTACTCAAGAACAGGTCACACCAGCATCCTACATGTGTTCTCCTTTACATGTGAACCGCTCTTTCCTAAAATTCCCCCCAATAAACTGAAGTTGACTATTTGCCGTCCCTACTGCAGTTCTCACACGCTCATTCCATTCCATTTCATATCACTTTGGAGCGTTACGCCCAGATATTTAAAATGACTTGACTGTGTCAAGCAGGACGCTAGTAATACTGTGTCTGAACATTACAGGTTTGTTCTTCCTACTCACCAGCGTCAAATTGCATTTTTCTGCATGTAGGGCCACCGGTCATTCATCACACCAACCGGAAATTTTGTCTAAATCGTCTTGTATCCTCCTACAGTCACTCAACTTTGATGCCTTACCGTACACTGCAGCACCGTCAGCAAACAGCAGCAGCGGACTGCCGTCCGCCAAATCATTTATGTATAAACACAACAGTAGCGGTCCTATCGCACTACTGGCGATATCCTTGTCTCTGATGAACACTCGCCGTCGAGGACAACATATTGGATACAGCCACTCATGTATTTCTGAATTTATTCCATATGCTCGTGCGTTCGTTAACAGGCTGCGCTGGGCCACCATGTCAAATGCCTTCTGGAAATCTAGAAATATGGAAGGGCATGCTGATTTTAGCACAAGTGATGCTTTCTAAAACCATGCTGATTCATGAACATAAACAGCTTAGCCTCAAGAAAGTTGATTATGTTTGAACTAAGAATGGGTTCAAGGATTCTGCAGCAAACCAAAGTTAGGGATATTGGTCGGTAATTTTGTGGATCCGTTATTCACATTTCTTATATACTGGAGTCACCTGCGCTTTTTTCCAGTCGCTCCGTCCTCTGTGTTGGACGAGAGAGAGAGAGAGAGAGAGAGAGAGAGAGAGAGAGAGAGATTCATGACAAATGCAGACTGGGTAACGGACCAATCCTTGTAAAATCGAACTGGGATGCCATCCGGAGCAGATGATTTGTTTGTTTTTCAAGTTGCTTCTCTATGTCTGGTATACTTATTTATATGTCATCCATATGGGGGTCTGTCAGAAGGTCAAGAGACTGCATGTTTGTGTGGTTTTCATGCGTGAACGATGTCTTAAACGTGAAATTTAAAACATAGGCTTTGGTTTTGCTATCTTCAACTGCCGCACCAGACTTGTCAACAAGTGATTGAAAGAATCGTTAGACTCGCTTACCGATTTTACATATGGCCTGAATTTTCTCAGCCCCCTGCCAGATCTTTTTCTAAGATGTGACGGTGGTAGTTAAATGCTTCACGTATTAATATTTTGCTAGCTGTCTAATGGCTAACGAGATCTTGAGTCGATATATAAATGTGCTTGATTCGATTATTCTTTTCCCTACAGCTTACCGACAGCAAATATCAGTCAAATTATACATCATCCTCGTTTTCCATTTATGTCGACAGTACTTGATTCCTAAACATACAGCTTACATGTGATATTGTTTAGTGCTCCTTGCAGTTACGGGTACTGATAACTGCAAGCGAGGTTCATTACAAAAGAGATATTGCCTGACACGAAGTGGCCGGGTATCTATGACAGGGTCTGCTAATACACAGAAAATTTGTTGAGGATTTCAGTGCATAACTAATATTGTGACTATGTGATGCATAGAACTAATTTCATTCTATCTTCATGCTATTAATTTATTTATTGATTTTTGTTTCAGAATCTATACCAGACAGCCCAGCGTCGCCATCACCGCCTCCACCACCGCAGAACCCACCACCACCACCACCACCACCACCACCACCAAGGTGGCGCATACTCCCTGAGGAGTATGTAGATGAAGGCAATGATGTTGATGTTATATTCTCATACGAAATAATAAATATCGATTAAAAGGACTATATTTTTTATCTATAAACAAAAAAAAACCCTCTCCCCTAATATCCAACATATTCTACAAGACGAGTCCCTTACAACAGAGTATACCACCGCTACGCATCTGTGTTAATTTCATCGTAGCCTGCCTGCCCTGGAGTAAACCCCACTGTTGCCACCGAAGACGGAAATGCTGAGATAGAATGTGTTGTACGTAACTGCGTTTGATATTTATGTCAGTCTAGCTCATAACTTCTTTCAGTCTTCCTTGAGTTATACCTCACAATACATCCTCAATTTACACAATAACTTTGATACCACTACATGATTGCCTTGACAATAGCAATATCCTCCTGTCTGTAGTACTCTGTACTCGGAATGTAATAAAGACTCTTAACCAACTGATCAGTGTTGTAATCAGAGAGAGAATTAAACCGCATATTAACCCTCTCAAAAGTAACCTGAAGTGTAGCGACCATGGATCCCATTTTGGAAGACTCATCCGTCATTCAGTTCGATTTTGTTTTCGTGCCTCTCCATCTCAGGAGATGGCGACATTCTTAGGTTGAATAAGTTACCTCATACTATATCACTAGGACTGCAGTGCCATGTTGATGTAATGAACTGAATCAGACCGGTATAGTAAATGAGCATGCTTGTTCCAGCCGAGGTTAGTAAACAGCGCTTTAGCACTTTTCGGTACATTTTCGATTTCCATCAACCAACATTAACCACGTCATTGACTATCGTTTGACGAACGCTCTTTAACCACCGAATTCATCTGATCTGAATGCCAGTTACACTGCTCTGGCCGGGAGCTGCTTTCTATGGCATGGTAGCTACAGCATTGACAGGGAATACGGTGCACGTTTCGTTTGGTGTTTGTATCACGTAGTGCCAGCCCCTTGTGTTTTACAACACTAGTTTAATGTGGCCTTGATTAGACGCCTGCTACACTGTCGCTGTGGAAGATGAGATTATCAGTACACCTTCAGATAGCAGAGGCAAGTGCTCTACAATACCGCAAGCTCATCCAGTTCCCATATGTCGCAATGTCTTTCACGTATTTTGTCAGTGATAAACACCGCCTCTGTGTTTTATTTCTGCCTTTCTGTGTGTTGTGTGAGCTTTACAGTTTACATCACACGATGCTCAGCTTTCTGTGAGAGCCACAGAGTCAAAATGTGTTACTGTCGGTTTACCTGTAGCTGACACAGAGCTTGAAGTCTTGAAGTGTATGGTGGTGATGTAAATTGATTGAATGTGTTACAACCGAAAAAACGTTGTATTAAACTGCTTATGAAGGAGGAATACAGGATTCCTCTCGTGTGATTGATAGTCTGTTGGATAGGACCTTCCTTCAGTACAGACGCCAAAACTTTGTGCAGATCTGTGCGAACAAGTTCGAGCACTGGCCCGCAGCCCAGTGGAGCGATACGTGTATACGCAATATGCTCTGTGACAACACGTGGACGGTTATTGTTGTTCGGTAAGAGAGAGAGAGAGAGAGAGAGAGAGAGAGAGAGAGAGAGAGAGAGAGAGAGAGAGAGAGAGAGAGAGGGGGGGGGGGGGGGTGATAAAATCTTACGGATTCTATTATAAGACAGGCTCTCACGATTTGTTTTGTAAAATCGGACCTGCCATAGTGGACAAAACAGCTTAGTTTTCTTCAATTATAGCTTGTCGGTGTCAAACAAAAAATGTTTGTGTTTCTTGCCCACATGTGAGCCGATGGCATGAAAAATTGTATTTGCTAATGGTATTTATGTTATTTCACGTGTCTAAAAGGATTTTATTACACATATGCATTACAGTTTACTTACAGACACTGAACGCGAGTGGTGCTCTCAGGATGTGTAGTTTATCCATCAATCTGAAAGAAACTGCTTAACATAGATGTTTTTTTTCCCCCTCGGTGTTTAAATTCCCTCTTTTTCTTTACTCTGATGACATTTATTATAGTCGCAATTTTATTACAGTCCCGCGTTTAGAACGGTGTGGTGACCATGTTCTGTTCTGGTTCTGAGCACTATGCGACTTAACTTCTGAGGTCATCAGTCGCCTAGAACTTAGAACTACTTAAACCTAACTAACCTAAGGACATCACACACATCCATGCCCGAGGCAGGATTAGAACCTGCGACCGTAGCGATCGCGCGGTTCCAGACTGAAGTGCCTAGAACCGCTGGGCCACACCGGCCGGCTGACCAAGTTCCGTGAGAGGTTGTGGCTGCCCCTTTACACAAACAGCCCGCAGTCAGGATAGGTCTGAGTTTTGCTCTGAAGGGTGCGAGCGTTGTGCAGCTTTTGCTGTCGATGATACCCCAGTGAGCCAATTCAGGTGCTCGCAGATACGCATTTTAATGAAGACGCTGCAAACCATTTGTACAGTTCTCTGGAATTTCGTTGTTGTTCCAGATGGGACCGATCTTTCTGAGAAATACGTTTAACAGATTGTAAGGAAGAGCTGTGTCAACGTTAGATGAGTGGTTTTTTTTTTCATCACAGGACAACAGGCTTATTAATGGCGTTCGAGACGTGCGTGTGTGCATCAGGTCGCCATCGCACGAGGGCCCCCTCACCATTGAGGGGGGCTGTGTTGCTGTACTTTAGACGAACAAGTTGCCCTTGGGATGGCCATCCTTTTCTCTACTATTGCTTAGTTAACTCAAGGCCGGCAGTGTTTGAGGTTATACGGGGTGCCCGGTGCGGGCAGCGGTGGCAAGGTATTTGGCCGTAGCAGTTGACTGAAAAAGACTGTGTCCTTCCTGTAATAACTCCTCATGCAGTTTGTGTTCAATGACAAATGGTACCTGTGCACTGGGGATGGGAACAGAAGAGGCTGCGGGTATTTGCAACGTGACAGGATGTGCTTATCGGATGCTGTGTGCCCTGGTGGGATGCTGTCCCTCCAGACAACAAGAACACTTTCATAAGTAATGGTGTTTTTGCAAGGACGCACAGACATACGAAGGCTTTTAGCGGTGAGAACGTTTACCGTTTCGGAGACATTTGTTTAAAGCAGGACGTCCCGATTTCCGGGGAGGGTAGTATCGGATGTCTCATTAGGACCATCAGGAAGATTGCATTCGGTGTTATTGTGGACTATTTTCTTTAACAGTTCCTGAAAGCACTGCAGAAGATTTCTATAGCGCATCCAAAGGGAGACTTGGCTGTTATTTACATACACATGAGACATCAGTTTTACACTGACAACCTTTTAGCTGCACCTGTGTGGGTGAGTTACTACACAGACATCTCTCGCTTGGCAATTAGGCTGGCTCTGAGCACTGTGGGACTTAACATCTGTGGTCATCCGTCCCCTAGAACTTGGAACTACTTACACGTAACTAACCTAAGGACATCACACAGATCCATGCCCGAGGCAGGATTCGAACCTGCGATCGTAGCAATCGCGCGGTTGCGGACTGAGCGCCTAGAACCGCTCGGCCACCGCGGCCGGCGGCAATCAGGCCTGCGCTGGACTGGCGGATATGCGCGGTGGCTGGGTAAACAGGTACGTGCGGGCAGAGGTGTCTCGCGTGTATAACGTACTGTCCCGTTAGGATCACTAGCAACAATACATCCCATGCTATTATGGGAAGCATTGCAACAGATTTCTATAGTGCATCCAGAGAGAGACTTGGCTCTTATTTACATAGACCTGTGATGTCAGTAACGTTGAGAGACTTTTAATTGCTCTTGCAATGGTGAGTTGCTTGGCAATTAGCTCCTGACTGCAGGTACAAAGGCTATGCATCATTGCGCTGGCAATGGTAGTTAGGTAAACACGTGCGCAGTTGGAGGCGTCTGGCAAGCTGTACCGACGAGCTCACGCCGCCCCGGCGTGCGCGACTTGGGGTGTTTCTCGGGAACAGTTCGCTGATATGTCGAGGTTGTGTTTCTTAACGATAGTTCGAAAGCGTTTTTACGTGCAATCAGTGTTTGTGCACTACATTATTTCGGCTGTTTAAGCGTTTTGAGCGTGCTTGCAGAGCGTTATTCGCGCATTATTTCGCCAATTTTACACGTAGTAAATAAATGTGTCTGTTACATTATTTTGTGAACATGTCTATAGGCTGTGTAATGCATTAGTTCGACAGTTTACAGTTAGTGAGCATGTCTGCAGAGCGTTATACACGCATTATTTCGGTAATTCATGAGTTGTTTGCGTGTCTGTACATCAGTGTACAGTATTATTTCGGAGATTTACGAGTAGTCTGCAGGTTTGTAGGCTATTTACTGGGACCCCAAGAATCCTAGGGCGAATGTTTTGTATCAGCATAATAAATAAATAAATTACATGAAACCCATACCTAAATAAATTGTTCCAATACAAATAAAGTACATTCCTTCCTCTCCCCAGCAGCTGGACACAGTCTGTCCTTTTTCCCGCAGTTTTTCCCCAGACCACCATGGGATGGCAGCGCCCTCTGATGGCACTACTGTGTACTAGGTCAGTAGGAGTTACTGCCTATGAGAACTCACTGTGGTTAAATAAACACTGCATGCAAAATAAAGACTTATGTCTGTCCTGTCCAGCAGCCCACCACAGGCTGAGTCCTTTTCCCACCAATTCCAAGGCAGAGGTGGTGGTTGAATGACGTAGGTTAGTGCAGGTATCTCAACTGACCTTTTTCGCACCAAAATTTTCCCGCCATTTTCTTAGGCTAGTGGAAGTAGCTCAATTGATATTTTTTCCCACCAAAATTTGAACTTCCATCATTTTCTTGGGGAGGGGGGGGGGGGGGTTAGGTTAGTGGAGGTGTCTCAATTGATCTTTTTTCCGCCAAAATTTGAACTTCACACAATTTTCTGGAGTATAGTGAGGGGAGAATAGCCCAATTGACCTATTTTCCCACCAAAAATTGAACTTCCCACCATACGTCATTGCGAGGTTGCCACATCTATCGCCGCCATCTTGGATCCGCCATTTTTAATAAATGTGACAATAATGCAGGGTGGAGCGATGCCCTTGTTGCCCTACTACTTTGGCTAACTCTGCTGGCACATTCAAGCTGCCTCATAGTGTTACTACTGCTGAAATGTTAGTTGCACTTCTCTCATCAGTTGCTGTTCTTTTCTGCTGGGTTATTTTATTCTTCACTTTTCCAGATTCTTGAACTGTTTTATATTGTTTGCAAGGACAGATAAAGGAGAGTGGGGCCCAGCCAGGATACCTTTCAGCATAAAACTGTGCTGTTACTCAAATTGGCGAGCTCCACCATAAACTAAAATCGTATCAACTTGATCGACTGTGGTATACGGTGTGAAGCTCTGGATTGCTGCAGGAGCGATTTGTCCTGTTGCTAGAACGGCAGAGCATAGATGATGAAGTAATAGCGCACAGGCACGAACTGTACCTGAGTCACATATTTGTGTACTTTTGGTGTAGTAGATCCAACGTTTATCGAACCTTTCGAAGAAACGGTGGTTCACGACGCTGTTACGCTGGTACTGTTTGGCCAAGTTCCACAAAAGCCGTGTCTCTGAAGTCCTCTTGAAAGCCTCTATGCAGTGCCATAGAAAAAGTACATCATTCAATTAAAAAGTCTTCGTCATAATTTGGCAACAATTAACGTTAGATATTGTTTGTGTATGTCAGAAAATTTGATGTATTGTCCTCTATAACTTAGCGAACACTGCACCTCGACGTAATTACTCGTTATGGATAACATTATGACCACCGTCCACAGCGAAATTGAATGTCGCTTTCGCAAATGGCTGATAAAAGGCATCTTGTTATGGCCGGGCGCCTGGGACCGAGCATCTCGGAAACAGCGAAACTTATCGGCTTTTCGCTTGCTACTGTTGTATTACGGAATGCGGTTGAGAAATATGGAGGTCTGAGACTTCCCTGCTCTATAAAGCAAGCAGGATATGTGGCGACGTCTGGCAAATGTGATGATAGAAATACTGGCGCATTCTCTAATTGTCAGGTGCGATGGTGCATACCATCCGGTCCAGGGTTTGCATTTTTCCTGTACGATGCTTGGGAACTGAAAGAGCTCCATCCAGGCATCTATCTTCCTTCATTCCTCAGTGCAATATCGGGACGTCGTGGTTTCTATGAAAAAACAAAAAAGAGGACGCCCATTTCATGTTAAGTTATTTTCGCCTCACATCGCACTATGAGAGATAATGACTTGAGGGTATAATGGAAGGCACAATGACAGCTGTGAGCTGCGTGAACATCATTACAAACCACCTGCATCCCTTAATGCCTTACGTCTTCCCCTATGGGATGGCATCTTGGAGCAACATAACCGCCTCTGTCATAATTCCAGAATCGTACTACAGTTGTTGAAGGAGGATGACAGTGACCTCACGTTGATGTCGTTCACCAAATCCATCTGTTCTGAACCTGATGGAAAACATCTGGGCTACTTTTGGGCGCCAGATCCATGCCCACAAATCTTCGGCCCCCAATTTACGGTAATTGCGTGACCCATGCACAGACATTTGGCGCCACATTTTTCGGAAACACACCAATGATTTATCGAATCTACATGACCTAGAATCGCTGCTGTATTCAGTTCTGTAGGTGGACTAACAAGTTGCCAAATGTTTTGATTCAACAATGTTTGACCTAAAGTAGACGTTATGTAATGAGGCACTTGTCTTTCTGTGAACTCTATTTGCAATAGTTCTACATTTATAGCTGTGTAAAAAAATTTTGAAAAGTGAAGCAGTAAAAAAAAAAAATTAAGTAATTTGTCAAACTCTTGTTGATTGGCTCTTGCAGTCTTATTCTACGCGTTCTAAATCACTCTGTCTCTATGATTTTAACTTGATACCTCTTAACGGAAATCCTATCTTCTATAACCTTAAACGGCAGTTTTTTTTGTATTGTTTGAACCTTCACAACCATACCCTTCTTTAATTAAAGAAGAAGCGAATGATAAAAGGTATAAATAGAAAACAAACAAGGAAACAAACACCTCCCAAACAGGTCTTGAAGGTGCAACCGGACCGACCGGTCGCCGTGTCATCCTCAGTCGTGTGGCGTCACCGGATGCGGATACGAAGGGGCACGTGGACAGCACACCGCTCTCCCGGCCGATGTTTCCTAAATCCGCGTTGACTCTGTCAACAGGCCAATCTATTTCAGGTAGTTTATAATGTTCGGACGGAATAGATGTTCCCCAAACCCTGCAACATATCGATGTTTATCATATGGGGCTGTAATTTAGTGGATTACTCTTGTTGCCTTTCTTGAACATTGGTGTCACCTGTAAAACTTTCCAGTCTTTGCATGCGGATCTTTCGTCGAGCGAGCAGTTGTATTATTTTTCAGTATGGAGCCTGTTGCATCAGCGTACTGTGACGGGAACCTAATAGGTTGGTGGATCTGTTTGTACCGAAATAGTGACCTCAGTATTTTTCTTATTTTAATTTTCTCGTATAGCCATTATCGACCTCTCCCTTTGCTGTAGAACAGAATGATAACAGTAGTTCACCGTTTTCCGAGGTCAAAGGAGACCCGTGATGGTTTGACATATCGCAACTATTGTAGTACTCTTTGAAGGACATGACCATGTTGTACTGTAGGTGTCTACATCTATACTTAATCTTGGTAGATAAATAAGTCAGTTTAAAATAGAAAATACCGTTTTCTGCGAAATACGAACTGGAAAAACTGTGAGAAGTTTCAAGCTCGAAAAGCTACCCCCTCATTGTTTGGGACCTTCAGAAGCGATATGAGGTGCAACACAGAGTGAAATGACGTCACAGAGTTACGAATCATCCGGTCTCGATGCGTAACAGTGTGACAAACTGAAGAGACGAGGACTGCCTTAGCTCAGTCCTAGGCTGTTAAAAAGTCCGTTCCATCGGCCTTTCTGAGGGTTTTTTTTGGAGGTCTCCCACGTTCATCCACTCGAATGTTGGCTCTGACTTAACACTTTCTCCAACCGACCCAAAAATGTAACTGAAAAAGCACATTTTATTCAATTGTAGCTGCACAGCCAACGTTAAAAACAGAGAGAACGGAAGTAAAGTAAAAAATCCATTAACGTCATAAGATGCAAAGTTTCGGAAGCAAACTGCTAAGAAGTCATCAAAGAAAATAAGTGTCTTTTAGAGTTTATTTCCTGTTTCTCCACGTTGTGAATGTTGAAGCGACATTTTTTTTTTAAATTGACATTCAACAGAATGTTTTCAGTTGTTCTGAATTCTTGTATTTAAGATTTATATGTTCAGTATCAACCTAACATTATTGGAATTTAATAAAGTTTTGCTCAATATTCTATACCTATGTTTCACAACTCATTGGTTATCCAGCACGCAATCGTCTCATAATAAGATTGTTGAATGAAAAAGGTAGCATTCATTTTCGTAGTGCCAATATCAAAATATTGCGTAAGTATTGAAATATGCATAACCTTTTAAGTTTCAAGGTAATCTACCTTAAAAGTTCTACGTTTGAGACAGTTTTGTTTTAAATAATTCCTGTCCAAATCAGTATCTAGGGAACGACACGTTTTCACACTCACCGAATCAGTTGTAGTGAAAATGACAATTTTAGAATTTTGCCCTGTTGGAACTACTGTACTCAGTTGAATTAGCAAGCTCCGGGTGGAGCAGGTGCAATATTGCTGATATTTGATTTAGGGGCTTAAGTCCATGTTCCAGGGCATAATTGTCTGTGTAACGTTTCGTGTTCCACTGCTGGAGACTTAATCAGAGGCTTTAACGACTCAGAAACCTGTTACAGACCCGAAACAAACTCAGCAAGTCGAACATTTTTTATGTACCCACACAACGGTCGGTTCTTGACGTCATCAGATCGCTGCCTAAGACCGCGGAGTGGCGCCGACGTATGCTATGGAGCTTGTAGTGGGGAAAAGTTGGCGCTGTTTGTGTTATTTAGTACTATTTATTATTATTGTTATTTATTATTATTATTATTATTATCATCTAATAATTACTACGCTAGGATGTAGACAGATGCTGCAGGAATTCAAAAGCACAAAAACAATTTCAACAAAAAAGGACGAGGATTGAAATTAGACAAGTTGTGGGCCCTAGTGCTAAATAAAACAAACATCTCCAACTCTTCTCGAGCATAAGCTCCACAGCATACGTCGGCGCCACTCCGTGATCTTAGGCAGCGATCTGATGACGTCACTGACTGACTATTGCGTGGATACATACGAACAGTTTAGCTTGCTGAGCTTGTTTCGAGTGTGTAACAGCTTTCTGAGTCCCCAGCAGGGAAGACGAAACGTTAGACAAACAATTATCCCCTGGTCCAATGCCTTATGCCCCTAAATCAAATATCAGCACTGCCTGGAGTCTGCTAATTGAACTGCAGTACTGCATCTTGCCCGTTCCTCAGCATGTCGGTATTGCTTGTCGGAGTCTTTTCCTCCAGACGCCATTGATCAATATTTAGCAGACGACAATCGTAATTGTTAATACCAACGAACGCTCTTGCTCCAATCAATTTGCCAACATTACTGCAATGCTTGTGGATGCAAGCGCATGCTCGTTACAGTTTATTATCAGGCCTACAGTTTCTATACCAGAGTTGCCTGCGGGACAAAAAAATGGCTCTGAGCACTATGGGACTCAACAGCTGTGGTCATTAGTCCCCTAGAACTTAGAACTAGTTAAACCTAACTAACCTAAGGACATCACAAACATCCATGCCCGAGGCAGGATTCGAACCTGCGACCGTAGCGGTCTTGCGGTTCCAGACTGCAGCGCCTTTAACCGCACGGCCACTTCGGCCGGCCTGCGGGACAAACAATTATTGAAGTGTTGTTTGAATCTTCCAGAGATATGGTACATTTCTTCTAGTGTCCGTAAATTTATACAGTTCAACTGACCTGCAATACGCCTTTCAGTCAGAGGATGATCCTCAAGCATTTTCTGTGACCCCCTTATCCATTACAGAACCAGGTGACGCTGTGGTAGGACTGTGAACTTGCATCCCGGAGGACAGCGGTTCAAATCGTCCCACCATTCTAATTTAGATTTTGTGAGAGTTCCCTAAATTACTCACGGTAAATGTCGGGATGATTGCATTGAAAGAACACGGCCTATTTCTGTCCGCAATTTGCGTGTGTGCTCCGTTTCTAATGACCTTGTCGTTGTCAGAACGTTAACACCTACACTTCCTTCCACCACTTTATTCCATTGCAGTGTGGATCGTGCACGCGTACCACAGTAAGCATGACGCTTGCTCTGTGGGAATGTTTCCTTTGAGCTGGTTAAGAATTGAGGAATAAATTTAGTATTACGCATTTGATTTGTAAATGTACCTGCTGCCCGTTATTGTTGACGCCATTGTACTGTAGAATAATAGAACACTATTAATACCCGTTTATTATGACATTTACGGTGACTATAACTCTGAAATGTCGGAATCAACACGAATTCCGCTCGTTTGAAACTCAGCTCGCTCTGTTGGACCATGAGATCCAAAAGGTAGTAGACAGCGGCTTTCTGGCCAGCGTTCCTTGATTTCTAGAACCCATTCTATATAGTTAATTTCTGTCACACACAGAACAAAATATAAGCGTATGCAATACGTAATCGGCTTTCTGATGCATTGAAAACTAGCAAACAAAACTCAGGAATTCACAGCGGGGAGAGATTTAGATTTCAATGTATCTACGGGCGTACCCCATGAATCTGATTTAGTAACATTACTGCCAAAGATTTTTTTATGTCATAATGGATAGCGTTGGAAGTTGCACGAAATTACAGAAAGAGCAGTGGAGGACAAATGGTTAGTGCAGGTACTGGCAGTTGGCTCCCAACATAAAGAAATGCAAGTTCCTGCAAGTAAATAGGCGGTGAATCACTGTAAAAAGTAACAACGGCAAACGATAGAGGAGTATGCGTGGGGAACGACACATGTTTTAACCGGATGGCGAAAAAGCAAGCGCTAAGGAAGATTCAGTGAAAGAATGAAATATTGACGTTGGTCGAGTTTGGGAGAAATTGGTCTAGCATTGTAGGTTTTGCTTCGAGAAGGGATTTAGTGTTTAAAGTGACGCCAAAGATGCTGTCATCCTAGGAAGAAAATAAGCCCGAATTAGAAAATGTTAGGGAAGGAAGCTGGTGTCATCCTTTTCAAACCAACTATGGAGTTATTTAAATTCCTCATTTTAGGGAATACACAGAAAACTA